>NC_143584.1:205505194-205656831 GCF_048544385.1 Mastigoproctus giganteus | reverse complement strand
AGGAGCTACTTTGTTTTTTTTCAGACAGTTGGACAGATTTTCCAACTTTTTCTTTAATTTGACTGGTAACCTTATTTTCTTCCTCACCTGAACTTGATTCAGAACTTGAATCATCCTTCATAGACATCTGCAAGTTTTGTGCAAATTTCAATGCATGTGGACTGCACTTATTTGTTATAGAACATGATGATATAACAACATTCTTATTACCCTGATCCTGCGATACTCTAATTCTGGCTTTCTCAGACTCTGAATCATCTGATGAACTATCCTGAGATGGTTTATGTTTTTGGGACACTTTCTTTGTTTCTGGAGGTTTTGTCCCCTGAGAATTTGCTTTAGATGAACTCAAGACAGCTTTACCGCCATTATCATCATCATCATCATCATCATCAGATGAGTCATCTGAACTACTTGAATCTTTTTTTTTGGAAATATTCAAATTTTGGGAGGGAAATGAGCATTTCTTAGATTTTGAAATTAAATTATTTGGTTTCTGAGTAACCTTTAAATTTTCTTCACCGCTACTACTTGAATCCATTTCTGAATCTTCTGTATCTGCATTCTGAGTTTTTGGTTGAGATACTGCTGGAACAGCTTTATGGATATTTGAATCTTCCTCGGAACTTTCTGAAGAACTACTGCTGCTACTTTTTTTCACTGACTGTACCATATTTCTGTTTTTTCCAGGGCTGAATTTTCCTGATTAAAAAAAAAAAAAAAAAAAAAATTAAATATAAAGTTTGTCACCTGGAATTATTTATTTATTATTATTTTAAATAACTTCACAGAAAAGTAAATTTTCCAAATAATAAAAAGAATGATAAAATATAGAATGCTTCTGTTTTTGAAGGTATTTTATGGTATAAAACACAAAGGATTACAGAAGATAAGTCAATCGTAGAATCTTCCATATCAACAAGTAAAGATGTAGTAAATAACAATTTGTTTTACTTTCTACATGCATCTCAATTCATTATATTAATGTTAAAAACACAAAGTTACCTCAATTTTTTTTTTTCATAGGATTCCTTCTCTATACAACTCTCCAAACCAGACTTATTTTAGACCCGATTTTAGGCAACTCTTTTAGGTAAAGATTGAGGTGTTTTGTGAACTCTTTTGTGTTTTTAAAATTTGATTAAAACATAGGACATATTGAGCCATTGCTGCTCTTAGTTTTATAGTAATTATATTAATGTATAATTATCAAAACAAACTGAATTTATCTCAGTAATGGTATGATATACAATTTTTGTTGATTTTAATAAGCGCAGATGAAGTCCATTTTGCCGATTATCACAAAAAGCGAACCAATACCTTTAGCAAGAAGAATCAGTTTAGTTCTCTTTGCTGATCATGTGGGAATTTTTGACCAATGACCCAAAGCATATTTCGTGCATAACAGAATATAACTTAATTACAAACAAATTTAGAAGCTTTTAATTTTTTCTCCTAAATGCAGGATCTCTCCTCAGGTTACTGGTAAAAAATTCTATTTGTCTTTTTTTTATTGCAGGCTTAGTTTTTTCACAATACTGCAAATCCAATTTTGACCAACATTTAGGAACAGAAATCAAGAGCTCAGCATCATATAATAAGCTGTAAAGTAAAAGATATCAAACTATATGCCCTACAAAGTTGAAAATCTTGCTTTTGAAGTATGTATAGCATACAATTTGAATGACAGCAGATATTAGCCATAATAAACCATCATCAAAGGAACTGACTACTCTGTTAATACTGTATTTTATCTGTACCAGTTTATACAAAGCAAGTAGCCAAATACTAAGGTATAGTGAATGCAATGCACATGCAATTCAGCAAAAGAACAGTCAACTGCAAAAGTCTTCATGGGCCAACATCCCCATGAAATGCTTTTGGCACCTCAAAAACTTTCTCAATGAGACTGTTTTCTAAGGGTTAAAGGGGGTGCTACTTGCTATTAGGTCAGTGCACCTAATAAAATGGCCACTGTGTATATCATGGAGTTTAGTGTCTCTTATAGATCAACAAATTGTCTAATCGTGTTGTGTTGAAAATTTAACTGATATTGAGGGATGTTCACTTTGTCAATTATTTTGCTTTATTATTTTTAAAAAGTGATATAACAATTACAACAGAGTAAGCAAGTTTTTTTCATTTGTTCCTTGAATCACATTTTAAATGAGTTCAAATGTATACAAAAGGCCTTCAAGCCTGATCACAAAGAAAAAATACAAGCATAGTACTGAACTTTTAATGTGATCTGAATAGAGCACTACTTTTATACACAAGTGAACAATTATAATTGTTCACCTGTGTGAATAATTGAAGACCATTTCATTGTGTAAAATTAAGACATTTCACAGGAATTTCAAGATTTGCACATTAAACACTACACATTACAACTCCTACCATAGGGACTTCTTCCAGAACTTTAAATTAGCTTTTAGAAAATTCATGTAAAAATGTTAAAATAATGGTTATATTTTAACATAGTTACAGGAGGATATATAATACAAAGGGTTAAAATTCACACTAAGCTTCTCACACTGATGAAAAACTATGTATCAACAACTAGGAAAACCTGCAGGTTACCTAAAGTCCTGAAACAAAGATTATTATTAGGGATGGCTAATAGAAAATTAATTGGAGGATTTTTTTTTGTCTTAAGATTAAGACACATGGCATTATGCTGTAGACAGTCAATGAGAGCAGAAGTGCTTGAAGTTGGGTCAGTCAGCTTAACTGAAGGAAATTAACAACATCAGGTGTCTGGCAGACAAAATTTGTTTAAATTTAATTCCTGATTTTTAATTCTTATTTCAGTAATTTTATTGCAATAATTTTGTGAAATTACTTTCTACAATATTTTAATTTAATCCTTAACTTTTTAAAAGTAGTTCTGCTAGTTTAAATTATTTCTGGTAAATTTGGTAGCTTAATTTTAAATTCACTAGTGGATAAAGTTTTGGTAACAGTTTAATTTCTAATATTTTTGTTAATTTAAATTTTGTAACTTTTCTTAAGTTCAAATTTTACCTAAATAATGGTTGTTACAAGATCCACTTTCAATACAAAATTCAAGGACATCACAACCCAGACGGAAATGTCTGCGATATACAGTGAAACCTCATTAATACAAAGTTCGCCGATCGGGCTAGCCGGGTGGGTAAAGCGCCTGCCTGGCAACCCAAAGGTCGCGGGTTTGAATCCCGCCTCGGGCTTGGATCAAAGTACTGCAAAAAAAAAACCTTGGGAGGTGCACTATGGCCACAGAAGCCGATGCGCCAATAACTACCAAAAAAAAAAAAAAAAAAAAAATACAAAGTTCAAGGGACCCAACTTTCACGTTTTGTAATAACAAGGTCCCCCAAAAGTGTCGATTTTACCTTTTTTTTTGGTACATAACTGTATATCTAATAATAATATCATCAAAAATAAATTAATAAAACAAAATAAAAACAAAAGCCTTATATAACAATACAGTAATAGGAATAACATTTTTTTAAAGATTTTATTTTATTTATAAGATAAACTAAGAAAAACAACAGAAATGAAAATATTGTACAGTATGTACAGTAAACCCCCGCTATTCGCGGGGGTTACGTTCCTGAGAAATGTTGTGAATACCGAAAACGTGAATACTGAGTTATGGCTCCCATAGTAATAAAGGGGTTCCGTTCCAAAGTATGAAATATATAAGAAAAACTAGTCTAAAATTGTCTATGTATGTATTATATGTAGCTTCATAATATGACTATGTACATAGACAGTACATAGCGAAATGCAAGCATATGGCATCGAAATGAAAATAAGAAACAATTTAATATTAAATGTAATATTTATAGAAATTTCAAACAAATCTTTCAAACCAGTGCCTTTGCTAGCAAAAAACTTATCCCGCCAGTGCTATCACCAGTTTCGCTAAAGTGTTGATAAAGGAGTTTTGCTGTTTCACGAATGATGAGTGAACTTAATGGAATTTTATTTTGAGATCCACAGATTTAAAGCTTTTTCCATTTTTTATAATTTAACATCACGAGTTACAGAGGAAATTTTTGAAGCAATTAGCGCGTTTTCACAGACACTATGGTGGATTTTTTTTTCAGATTCTTTGATAGATCGTACCGTTGACTCATTGATTTTATAATGTTTTGCCACTGAGGAGACACTTTCACCATTAGAAATTTTGTCTAATAACTCAATTTTATTCGCTAATGTCATCACCTTCTTTGATATTTTCACATTTCTCTTGTTATTCGTAGCCATATTTTTGTAGGGGTTAGAAAGAACTTGTCCACAATAAAGTCACTTTCTTCTGTTAAAACACTTGAAAAAGTCTGTTTTACACTGCAAAACGGTAGATTTATCACTTTTGTAAGCATATCAATTTATAATTTATCAATTTATAAATTGATAAATTTATTCAATTTATAAGCATATAAATTAAAAGCAAACGACGAAACCTTCCATGACAAGCTCATAACACATACTGAACAAGGATTAGCGAGAAACATCCACGCTCGCGATTTTGTCACCCCTCTCCCCACCACCCACTGAGCGCTGTTTTGACCGAGAAAGATAATTTTAGCCACGCCCATGTTTTTTTATGGCAGAAAATATTCATGGCGCTTTAAAATTCACATTTTTTTAAGTTTCATTTTATATTAAATCAGCGATCACGAATACGCGAAACTGCGAATACAGATACCGCGAATAGCAGGGGTTTACTGTATTTTGATATATACAATATTTTAGTATCACAGTAAAAAGAATTCCAATCTTAATATAAAAGGAGACATACAAACCATTAACTTTTTAATAAATTAATGTAATTGAAAGAAAGAATCCAATGTTGTTTGCACAATTTTTGTCCTATATGCATTTTTAACTACAGCACAGACATTATCAAATGCAATAGTTGTTTCTTTAACAACATTACTGCAGGCCAACACATTCTCTATTATTTTCAATGCATTTTGGGCATCCTTTTTAGATGGCTGTGTGCATGCTTCTTCACTTTCACTGTCGCTAGTAACAAAAACATCGTTTTATTTGGTACCCAGCAGCTCTTCTGGTGCTGGCATTGCAGTGGTAGCAACTTCATCATCCAACTTTACAAACTCTTCAAATTGGCCAACAAAATCCATATTCTCCAAATTCCTCCATTCCTCACTGTTACTATCACATTCATCTGCTGGACCATGTTTTTTGATGATGTTCTCTCCAAAGCCTCTTTCTGAAGTAGTTGATTATTACACTTGATGCAATACTTTCCCAAGCAATAACAAG
Organism: Mastigoproctus giganteus; assembly: GCF_048544385.1. NCBI lineage: Eukaryota > Metazoa > Arthropoda > Arachnida > Uropygi > Thelyphonidae > Mastigoproctus > Mastigoproctus giganteus. The sequence goes on along the minus strand of NC_143584.1, from coordinate 205,651,554 downwards.
ATTACAGATAGCATCCAAGACATTCCAATCTGGCTGCAAATTGTTCCCTCCTCCTATATTGCAGATCAAGTACCTTATCAGGCAGGCTCTAATGCCTCTCTTGAAGTTATAAATAATGCCTTGATCCAGTGGTCGCATTAAACTGGTGGTCTTGGGGGGTAAAAACAACAGCTGTATATTTGTCAACTTAAGCATCTTGCTAGAATGTGCTGTACAACAGTTTAGAATCATCAAAATGTTCCTTTTTTTCTGAAGCCATTCTTCTGTCCAATTTTGATAACCAAGACTGAAAAATTTTGACCATAAGCCGAGCACTTCTATTGGCCTCATAATCATAGGGAAGTTGGTTAACTGCTTTAAAACATATTGGCTTCGAAAACTTGCCAATTACAAGAGGGCGTAGTTTTGTACTGCCATCTGCAGCACAACAGAACAGAACAGCGAGTCTTTGTTTATTTAATTTTCCACCATGACAAGACTCTCCTCGAACAACAAATTGTTTGGCAGCAAATTATAAAATAAACCTGTCTCATCAGGACTAAAAATATTCTTTGCCTCATATTTTTCAAGGATGGACCATACAGAACACAACCAGTCTGTAGCCTTTTCTTTGTCGACTAATCCAGACTCACTGCAAACATCGTTAATCCCATGTTCCTGAGCTAGATAATTTGCCATTTCTTGCAAATTCAGACCTGATATTGGCAAATTAGATGCACACATTTGTTGGTACCGCTCGAAAAGTTTTGTTTCAACCTCATGTTTTGCACCAAGAATTCGTTTCCTGTTTTTCATCGCTGCTCCAGTGTCACAACTTGAAGTCTTTTTCGGTTTTTCAGTATTGTAGATAAAGAATGTAAAGGGATGTTGTATTCTTTTGCAATGTCCATTTTGCTTCTTTCCATCCTATCAGCCACTTGTATAATTTTTAGTTTAATTTCCAGGCTTAATTCTGTCAGCCTGTTTTTTCACCATAACACTGCTAGATAAGATTTAATATAAACAAATTTTAAATTAATTTAAAGACAAGTTCTGAAAAATACATCAGCTCAGATAAAATGGCACAAAAAATAGATTGCTGTATACGATAGCAAAAGGTCTGAACTGGGGTAACAATTGCAACTGACCTTATTCTCGTGGAGAGCGAGGGAACTTAGAAAAACCTTTTATTCTTTTGTTAATTTAACAACTCATCCTTCAGAAAGATGTTTTTCAGAATGCACTTGACATTGTAGCAACCATAAACTGCTTTTATTTACACAAAACTAATAAGTCGGTGCCATCCTTCGGGAAGTAGGAAGCCAAGGGGGCCGGGGGCAATAATCGGATTGCTCTGCCAAGATTTGTATTAAACATACAAAATGACAATATTTATTTCTCACGGGATGAAAAAGAACTTTGTAATACATATTAACCGAATTTTGTAATAAACGAATATATTTACATAGAAAAGCCTATTTCTTTTTACAGGGGAATGGTATGTGCTTCATATAAACAAGTACCTTGTATAAACAGAGTTTGTATTAATGAGATTTTACTGCATATATATTCAAAGATCAGTCTAGTAGACAAACCAAGCTCAAATTACAAATCTTTTCTTTGCACTGAAATTAGTGTAGCAATCTCAAATTAGAACTTTATGTATTAAGAGAAGAATTTGAGTCACTGATGAAATGGGTGACTGTCCTAGAAACAAATGTAACTGGGAACTTGTCAGTGAATCAAGTATCTTGTGACCTGCCAAATGATGCACTCCAGATTCAGATCCCGGAACAGAAGTCAGGTGCATATTGCTCTGGATGAAGGTGATCTAGTTTTATTGGGTGAGACTATTGTCAGAGAAATGGGTAATAACTTTTGTAATAAAGATAGGTGGACCAGAACCAAGGAGTGTTTGCTGGAAGCAACAACTGATGATGCTACCAACAAGACTGTCAGATTTTAAGGAGAGTAGAGAGAGTATTATTATTCATGTGGGGACTAACGATATTAAAAGAACATGATCTAACCATTTGTTGGATAAATATAAGACCATGCAGAAAAAAATGCTACAAGTTAGGTCAGAATGTGTATGTGTCTGCAATTCTGCCCTGCAATGATAGGAAGGATTATATGCTGAAAGACTTGTGGATTAACTCCACAATCTTTCAGGAACTCTGCAAAGCTCGAGATGGGAAATTTTTTTCTTTAAAATAAGTGGGGTCCACACTTGTAGGCAGAAGCAATTTATTTTGTATGCAGACTATATCATTGAGGATATCTTAAGGGTTCGGGGAAACTACTAACTAGGGGGGGGGGAGGAAATGGTAATATAGGCACCTGCTTATCTGACGATATGGGCCAAAGTAATGCTTGCACACATCTAGAATTCTTGTTTGTTGTCGCAACAGCCGAACTGGCAAGATTTCTGGGTAGCAAAGTTTCAAATGAGTGAGAAGATAAAGCTATGAAACAAGCCCAAATAACTTCAAAGGATGTGTCTGAGTAGTAAACTATAGCAGAATAGTTAGTCTAAACTGCGGCTACAGTAACGTGAGGAGTGTTGTCAACACAATGGGTTAATTTGAACTCTTGGTTAGGGCAACTAATGCTGATATGATAAGGCCAACAGAAAAGTGGTGCCACCAGGAAATTGGTAATGACGAGTTCCACTATGGCATGTATAATGATAGGGAAGATGGAAAGGGTGAAGGGGTCATGCATCTTATCAAAAGCAGCCAGAGGGCAAAAAGAGCTTTTGTTGAGTCTAAAGTTATGTCTGCTGGCATAGAATCTGTGTGGTGTGAGTTAGCTGGAAGCAAAGGTATAATGAGAGTGGCAGTAATCAATAGATTAGAAGATTGTGAAAAGTATGATGACAGAGTCTCTACACACAAATGGAATGGGCAAGGAAGTGTGAATGTCTTATTATGGGTGACTTAAATCTGCCCCAGATTGATTGAAATAAGTAGGAGGGAAAACTTTCTGTGAGGAACAAAATTTTTAAATAAACTATATTATTTGTACCAGCATGTTAGAGAAAACACAAGGGGTAAAAATGTTCTCGATCTCATCATTACTCACAAATAAGATGACATCAAACTTTAAAATACAGGAACCATTGGCAGGTAGTGATCACTCAATGTTAAGTTGGAGGATTAAGAAAGATGGTGCAGTAGTTAAAGGTAAAGGCACGGGTTTTAACTTCAGAGAGGACCATGACAGTTTAAGGCGCTATCGGCATCTATTTATTGGGTAGATTGCAGAGGGAGGACAAATACATTTGAATTATGGAATATCTTAAAAGCAAAAAACAGAAAGCCATGAATGCATATTATACAGGCAGTTCCCGGGTGTGAGTTCCCCATGCTTATGCATGCTATTGAAATTTATAAAGAAAAGAGAAGATTATCTTGGAAACATGCCTCTTGAAGCATTTCTGAAGAAGACGACTCCTTGTGCAACAAACCAACAAGTGCTGAGCCAATAATGAGTGATCAACAAGTGTGCATTTAGTTGATGATGATGAAGAATAAACATTCTTTAACATTTGTAAGTCATAAATAATTTCTTTATTATTATAATTTGCTTGATTTTACAGGCTACATTTTCTTTTCTTTGGATAAATCAATCATTGTTGAAAACGTAATGAAAAGTGGTGAAGCCTACAACAGCTATTGCTCAATAAATGGGAGGGAAAAAAAAAATAAATAAATAATGTAATAGTACTAGATAAGGTTAGAGGGGGGGGTCAGGCTACATATGAAAAGCACTTGCAAAGAATGTGGGGCAAGGAATTTTTCATGTTCATGAATACAAAGAAAATGAATCGGATAGGATCATTGTATATGTGGAAAAATCTTAGATAACACAGTTGATGTTGCTGATGAGTTGAATAGGTACTTTATATCAGTTTTTACTGATGAAAAACCCTTAATGCTAAGGAGAGACTGTGCGAGGGAGGCTGGGCCATACGAAATTGTGATTTCAAAATCAGAGATGACTGTTTAAAAAAAAAAAAACACCTTGGTCCTAAAGGCAATAAGAACCCTGGAGTTGATAGCATATACCCAGTATATTTTGAGGGAGAGAGCTAGAGTGCATTGAACCCTTGTAGTTAATTATGAAGGCATCATTCAACTTGGGAGCAATTCCTCTGGATTGGCAGAGTGCCAACACATCACCCATACATAAAGGCAGTTCTAAGAGTGAAGTCTGTTACTGCAGGCCTGCTAGTCAGACTTCAGTGGTAGGGACAATCTGGAGAGGCAATCCATGGACATTTAGATATAAATGGCATTTTGAAGGACACACAACATACTTTTATTAAAGGAAAATCATGTTTAACTAATCTGGTAAGCTATTTTGACATAGTTACTACTCAGCTAGATGTAGGAACATAATTCATTTGGATTTTAGCAAAGCATTTTGATTCAGTCACTCACAAGAGATTACTGTATAAGCTGGAACATGTTGAATTGGTGGAAAGATTCTAAACTGGATTGCAGGGTAGAAAGCAAAGGGTTATGATTAATGGATATTCTTCAGATTGGTGTAAAGTCAGAAGTGGGGCTCCCAAGGACCATCGTTGATTCTGATTTTCATAAATGACATAGATGAAAGGATAAAAGGTGTATTGTCAAAATTTACAGCCTTTAAGATGGGGAGAGTCATTAATGATCAGTGCCAAGCAAAGCTCCTTCAGCATGACTTGAGCAGGCTTGGCTTCAAGAATGGTCTGAAAAGCAGACCGTACAGAACACAGCAGTATGTTTTAATGCAGCAAAATGCAAGGTCTTACACTTGGGGAATAGCAACCACAAAATAACTTATACACTTGGTGGGGTTGAATTAAAAAAAAAAAAAAAAAAAAAGTAAAAGAAGAAAGGGATGTGAGGGTTATGATACAGGCAGTTATGAAGTTTTCTGAGCAGTATAAACAGGCGGCCAGGAAAGCCCATGGTGTCCTATTGATGATTTATCGAACAATATTCTGTAGAGACAGGCAGGTCATAATCCCACTGTATAAGGCAATTGTAAGACTGCATTTGGAATATTGTGTCCAAGTATGGAGATTATCTGAAAAAAGACAGAGCTGCTGGGTCCCGAGTTGGGCAAACTCACCATGAGTTGCCTACCTATCTTGGAACTTTTTTTTAGTCAGTGCTTCCTTGCACTAAATGGCTAGTATTAATAACTTCCCTGGAAAATGCTCACATATATTTCCTTGTCAATGTGAGTTTAACTCTTATATCCTTTGCAATCACAAAATACAGCCATTTTTGTCATGTATATTTTGTAAAAAACTAAATTAACTTCCTATTGTATTGAAGAAATGCCTAAAGCAGTAACAGTAATGGTGATACAGTGCAAAGGCTTTTGCTGCATTGACCAAAAAAAAATTCGAGCAGATAAGAAAATACAAATTATTCACTCCCTCCTCGCACAGGTAACTATCCTGTTGACCTCTGAATTTATTCAAACTGTCAGACTCTACCCATGAAGGCAACCTGTTCCAGCGATCAACGGCTCGTTGGCTAAAACAACTTCTACAATCTAATTTAAACCTCTTGCCCTGTAATTTGAATTTATTCCAAGAATTCTGGAATTCTCTGTAACAGAGAAAATTCTGCCTTCGTTCATTTTACTAACCCATTATAAACCTCAATCAGTTTACCTGTGAGGTGCTTGGTTGCCAAGCTCTGTAGCCCACATATTTGGAGACTTTCCTCATACAGTCATCCTTCTGCCAACCTCACAATTTGAGTTACCCATCTTTGGAGCCATTCAAGAAGCTCAATTTCTTTTTCAGATGAGGTCTCCATACTTGAACACAGTATTCCAAATGTGGTCTTACAATTGCCTTATACAGTTGGACTATGACCTCCATATTTCTACAGGATAATGTTCGATAAATTATCAATAGAACACCACGGGCTTTCCCAGCTGCCTATTTACACCACTCAGAAAACTTCAATCTGCCCATATTATAACTTCCAAATCTATTTCTTCCTCTACAGTTTTTAATTCAACTCCACCAAGTGAAAAATTAATTTTGGGGCTGCTATTTCCCAAATTAAGACCTTGCATTTTGCTGCATTAAAACATAGCTGCCACTTTTCTGGCCATTACTGCAGCCTGTTAAAGTCATCCTGAAGGAGTGCTGCTTGGTACTGATCAGTGTTTCAAGAACTGATCACAGGTGGGGGGGGGGAAGAGACCACACTTCTGACTTTACACCAGTCTGAAGAATATCCATTAATCACAATCCTCTGCAGCCACCCAGCAATCCATCTTAGAATTTTTCCAGTAATCCCAACAAGTTCCAGCTTATACAATAAGCTCTCATGAAGGACTCATGCTTGCTTTTAACTAAAAAAAAAATAATAATAATAAAAAGTACCCGAATTTGGGCTGCCTAAATTTTGTCACTAAATCAGAAATGTACAAGAACTGGTTTTAGATAAAATTATTTTCCATTTGATAGGGCAGAAAAAAAAAGTGGCAAAGAACAATGTGTTCCTGCCTAATGGCAGGAACACATGCAAGTAGTCACATAACATCCCATTATTAGATTCATCAAAATAAACTGTTCATACAGGTAGACATCAAGTTTAAAATTTATTAACAATTCACTAGGAACCAAAATATATGATATTCTATATCAGACACTGTTCAGAAAAAAAAAATGTACATATAAAACTATGTAAATTAAACATAGCATACACACTATATGCCATAACAGAGATAGTAAAAATAATTTATCAAAACAGATTGTCTTATTAGTTTCTTTAAAATCATACATAACTGAAATAAGCTTAATTAATATAAAATATATATTATTGTAAAATTAAATACATATAATATTAATACAGTTGTTCATATATATCACTAGTTACAAGGTTTTCTGTCCATCTGGTATCCACTGTTTAGCATTATTGGATAAAGAGCAAATAATGGATGATGATTAAGTAAATGATAGACCTAGAACTAATAAATATCACACAAATAAACACTAATGAAAAAATACGCACAGACATGTACTTTTCTTATTCACTATCTATAAACGAGATGGATAGGAAAAAATGGTAAAACTACATATTTAAGAACAGTGTAAAGGCTGGTTAACTAGTCAGTTAATGATTTATACTGCAATCCAAGTATGTTAACATTTAGATGTACTAATCAGCTCTTCAAAGTTAAGGGAGAAGAGCAAAATACAACTTAAATGACCTCATACTATTTGGAGTGAAATACTTTCTTTGGGATGATAAAAAAAAAAAAAAAAAAAAAAAAGTGCTGCTCTGCTTTTGTGTAAAAGATTAAAGGAACTTTTGTGCACATTAAAAAAATTCAGCAGTTTAATGAAAAGATTCATTTAGGATCTATTACCATTCTTCAAGGATTCACTTTTTGTTTTTTTCAAAGATGAACCAGAAGTCTCTTCAGATTTTCTTTTCTTTCCCTGATGTGTACTGGAAAAAAAAAAAAAAAAAGTAAATTAAAAAAAAACAACTGATTTTACAGTTAGAGCTCACATCTGTTTACTTGGTATAAAATGCATGCATTACATGATATACACTAATTTGCCTAAACACAGAAATACTGTAAAGAAAAACTACAAAATAAAGAATTTTGTATGAATGTATAATAATCAATATGAAATTACTTACATATTTGAACAAAATATAAATTATGATAACATAAAAACTGATAAACTAAAAACCCATGATTAACTTTATGAAACATAATAGGTCAATATTAGAATTTAAACAAGATAACAGGCATCAAATTTGTGTTCAGGCCTAAAAAATACTACTTTTATAGTATTTTTTTTAGGCATAAAAAAATAATAAAATAAATAAATAAAAATAATAGAACAAACAGCACAAAATAGTAGCCAAGTGGGAAGGAGCAGAAATGCATAGCATAAGCTTCTTGATTAGACCGGGGTTCGAGCCCGTCACCACCAAATACGGAGGATGCGGAAAGGTCAGGGAATGACCACCGCATATCCCGGAGCAATATGGCCTTAGTTGCTAATGCTCCTAAAAACCAAATAACAAACAAACACTGCATATGATACTGCACTAGATTAATATTCCTTCTTTTTTTTTTTATGGTTGCAATGATTATTTCAATGGCATTAACAACAGCTGTTTATTCTGAAATGATCTACCATCTTTCATTTTCTGATTCCCAAAAACCTGAATTGTCTTTCTTAAAGATCAAATTTTTAATTTAGTTATTTCACTTTGCACTAAAAATTAAATACAGTAATTTAAGTTAAAATTAGAATAAAAACAACATGTAAGAGTAATTATAATATTTTAAAATTCAGAGCAGTAAAGTTTTTTTAAAAATTGATGTTGTAGTAGCTACCACAGTTCAAAACAGTACATCAATTAAGAACAAAAAAAACTTTTCAGTTTAAGCAATTGATCATATTGTTTTAAATAACTGTAGACTACAGATTATTTCAACAAGCTAACACTATTCATTTTCTTGTACCCTTTGATTTCCATTGCATCCCAAATGCAGACATTGTGTGAATATCAGACATGTCAATCACATATAAGGAATTTGAATATGAGGAATGTGTACCGAAATCCACATGGGACTAGAGAGGGGGGGGTTATGCTATCAGTTAAGAAGCACAAAATCTAAGGCAGTGCAAACCAGTGGATATGTGTGGCCAGCACAATGTCGAGTCAGTTTGGCACGATATGAACCGGCCTCCATAGCCGAGTGGTCAGGAGTGGGAGTGCAATAGCACACGCTCTTTGAGTAGATCGGGGTTCAAGCTCGACTACTAAATACAGTCGATCTGCCAACCCGATGGACCGGCGTGGCAGATTATGGTCCATTTCTCTCAGCATGAATTGTTGAGGAGGCTTCCATCTTGCAGTGAGTTGATAATGGCTGCAGTTTTTTTTTTAAGCACAGGGAAAACAAAACTAAGAGTGTAATGTATTTATAGGCCTAAAGATTGATGAATATAATGAACAACTGTACAGACATGCAGTGTTCCAGTAAATCAGAATGGGGACTACTTTTCAGATATTGACCTTGTGGATTGGTCACTCATACAATAACAAGACTTTGTGGATTTATTGCATGATTGTTTCCTATACCAGAATATTATGAAAGCAACAAGAGAAAGCAATACTTTTGCTCTGATTATCAGTAGAGATGTGTGCATGCATTAAGAATACGTGGATAAAAGACTGACTAGGTGGCAGTATCAGTATATTAATGTAGAATTTACTTAAAGATGCAACTATAGTCAAGGGCAAGACCTTTGATTTCATAAAGATAACTACAGTGATCTCAGACAGTTTTTAAATTATATGCAGTGGAAACAACTGATAAAGTTACCAATAGAAAATTGTAAGTGGGAAGCATTCAGGGATGCAATCAGAGGCTAACTAGGCTTTTTAAACCAACTAAGATATACTGTTAGAGGCTTAGACCTAAATGGATGTCGGATGAACTGATGAGACTTGTGGTAGAGAAGAGAAATGTGTGGAATGCATATAAATTATCAGCTGATACAAATGCTTACAGTAGATATAAACTAGACTGCAATCAATTCACAGAGGAGGCTAAGCAAGCTAAGGCAGATTACAAGAAGTCGCAAAGAAAAGCAATAAAGACTTCTTTACTTACATTAACAGTAGAACGAAGAGGAGGGGTTGAATCATATTGGTCCACTTAATGTCAAAGGTTTAACTATTGATGATCCTGCTGAGGTTGCTGACAAACTAAATTGGTATATTGCATCGTAGATTCACACGAGAACTTCTCTAGGGAATGGGATGCCAGAAGTTCAAAATCTAACAGGAAGCTAAGTGAATGTGATAACTGAGAGGAAACAAGAAAAAATATTGTTAAAGCTAAAAATAAAAAAGGCACCTGTGGTAGACGGGATCTATTCAATTATATTAAGTGAGGCAGCAAAGAAAACAAGCAAACCCTTAGCCATAATTATGAGAGTTTCTAAATTCAGGGAAAGTCCCTATGGACTGGATTTTTGGAATGAATCCACAATTCAAAAAGGATCAAAAGTTGATGAGTAATTACAAACTGGTTAGCTTAACCTCTGTTCCAGGATAAATTATGAAGTCACTGGTTAAAGAAGTAATGCAAGACCATCTAGACAGGAATGCAATTTATATTAGTCACAGCATGGATATGTTAAGGAGAGATCTTATCTGGCCAATCTGATTGGATACTATGATGCAGTAACAAAGGAATTGGATACAAAAAATAATTCTGATAACACATATTTGGATTTCAGAAAAGCTTCTGAAAAGTTTCACATAAAATATAGCTATACAAATTGGAGCAATGTGGCATTAAGGGCAAGTTATTGCTATGGATAAAGGTATGGTTGAGTGGAAGAAGACAGTTATTAATGGGTTTGTCTCTTCTTGGATTAATATTATTAGCGGAGTCTCCAGAGTTCAGTGTGGGCTTGTTGTTTTCTATATTTATTAATGATACTGGTGAAGCCATATCTGGCTTAATGTCTAAGTTCCCAAATAATACAAAGGTTGGCAGGGTAGTTGTGGTAATTTTTGGCACGGGAGCTACTTAGGCCATATTGCACCTCCCAAATCAACTGATTTTACATAGGATAACTGCCTGGGGAGGTTGGTAGGGTGGTTAATCACAGTAATCAGGGTTTGCTACTGCAACAAGATCAAGACCAATTTGGCAGACTGGCTGAGAAGTGGTAACTGAAGTTTAATTTTGAAAAATACAAGGTACTTCATATGAGGAGTAGTAATCCCAGATTAACATGCTGTGTGGTACCACACTCAGACAGTGGAAAATGAAGACCTAAGGGTAATTCGCAGTTATCTATGAAGTTCTCTGAGCAGTACAGACAGGTTGCCAAAACAGCTCATGGTATAGCAGAATTTTGCCAGCATGGATAAGGAGGTATTATCCCAATATCCTGAGTATTACATACAGGTCTGAAGGCCTCATTTTAGGAAGGAGGCAGATCTGTTGGAAGAGATGCAGAAAAGAGCAACAAGATTAGTGAGGGGAACAAACGAGTGCTTCTATCAGGAAAGGCTTTGGTTATACAAACTACAATGCCTGAAGACTATGCATCTGCAAGGAGATCTGATTAAAGTGCAAGACTTTGAATGGGTTGAGTTAAGGTAACTGCTCTCTTGCTCAGACTACACACGAAGGGATATAAATTCAAACTGAGGAAGGATGGTTGCAGGGTAGATGCATGGAATTTTCCTTCAGCCAGCAGGTAGATGATTGTTCCAACAAACTCCCATCTGGTGTTGTAGAGGTGGGTAGCTTGAGCAAATTCAAGAAAGAAGTAGACAAAACTGTTAGAAGGGACGAACAGGTGATATAGAAAAATGCTTGCTTTTTTTACATCATTTGCCATTGCTAATAACCACAATGAATATCCTGGCCGTGGTCATGTGGTTAGCATACACATTCATAATAAGGGGTTTGTAGATTTTAGCCAGTATGCTAGGAGGGGGATAGGCACCATTGTGAATTAGAAATTTAGCTACCCCTTAATTTAGTATATACAGTCACAATGAATACACAACACTACTTTTCTGGCTTCAGCAATCCTGATAATAAATGGATACAGTCAGTCCTCGTATAGCACGATAGTTGTGTTCCTAGAAACCCTCGTGCAATGCAAAATCGTGCAATATAAACAACAGACCCTATGGGAAAAATAGGGTTAGGTGCCGACCACCCAAGATTGAACACACATTTGTAACCAAAACATTACCAAACACAATAAATAAATACTTAAAAGTATTTTATTACAATTATTATGTAATAAAATATTGCTAATGCTTTTGCTTCTATCGTAAGCAAACTTGTTTTTTGTTTGATTTTCTATCCAAACAGATGTTAGCAGTTCCATCTCCTCCAATTCTTTGTGTCTTAATCTAATGGATTTTAATTACACTTTGAGTTGTTCCTGCTATAAAAGTTGTTTTTATTTTCTCTGCATTTTTTGTAATTCTGGGCGTTGCCTCATTTAGGGCTGTAAGCACGTGCAATATCACATGGTTTTTCATTTCGCTCAAAGCGTTTCACAATTTCATATTTTTTCTCTATCGACAGAGGCGGACTGGCCATAAGCCTTGCCGGGGAAACCCCGGTGGGCCGGAGGCTGGTGTGATTTTGGCCATAAACCATAGTATGAGGCCACTATAAATTTTCCCGGGTAAGAATTTTTGACCCAGTCCGCCTCTGTTTATCGATATTGCTTTTCTTTTTCTCTCCGAATCTGTAGTGTCTTCACCAGGACACTTCCTTTTCACACCTTTTAAGTATTTTATTCATTTTTAGGGAATAAAGCACAATTACAAAATGAGAAGGCACACTTGATACACATAAACAAAGCTGCGCACGTGTAGCAACTGAATAAACAACACCATAAAGGTAGAGATACACTATTAACACCTCACATTTCTAAGGGTTACTGCCATAAAACAATAAAAATAATTTCCAGTTGTGTTTCTGCTAGTGGAATCTGTTATAAACTGGTAGTAAACTCAATCTAATTGCATTTGCGATAATACCGATAGCTGAAATTGTGTGGGTTTTTATCTTATTATGGTGAGTGTTTCCCCTTCACTGATATAAAACAAATACATTTTCAGAATCTTCTCTTCATTCCTATCGTGTTGTGTTCAGTTGGGGTGATTCTGCGTTCGACTGCCATTTCTTGTAAACACAAAGGCGAATCGTGCAAAGGCGAATTCGGTTCGTGTTATATAAGATATCGTTCCCCTATTTATAAATCGTGTATGATCGAATTCGTGTAGTGTAAACGCGTGTTATACGAGGACTGACTGTATTTATTATCAGTTAAGCACTACTCCACTCTTTAATGAGCATATACAGTGTAAAACATTTAACAACCAGGATTTGGGTATACAAACAGGAACATATCCATCTCTGGCTATACAGAGAAATCCTGGAATTGTGAATATTATATAATAAAATTAAAATAAAGTAATTATTAAAATAAAACAGTACATTAACAAGCAGGCAAGGAGACAATTATTCACTTTAAACATTTATCATTGCAGATTTAAACTTTTATTAGTAGGAATTTTAAAAACTTACTTAATATAGTGTGTATACATATCTTCAACAGTTGGCAACCCATGAAGAATTTGCTGAAAATGAAACAGAACTATTGGTTACAGTACACATGAAACACTGTTTTCGTGCAAACTGGATAAAAAAATAAATCTAGAGACAAAATTATCCTAAATAATGATTATCTGAACAATCTAGGAGTGAAGATGTGCCACTTAAGTAAAATTAAAAAACAATATAAGTATATAAGAAAAAATATTTTTAAAAAGAAAATTATCTTAAAGATAACAATAAGACGAACTATTAAAAAACTCTTTTGCCATTTACATAGTCCCTTTCACTCTTCGGTCCTTTCTGAATTTGACTTTCCTGGATCCAAAATAAGCATAGCTCTCTTCAACTAGAGAAACATTTGAAGTTAATGGATGGGTGAAATGGGAAGTTTTTTTTTTTTTTTTTTTTTTTTGGCTGATGCTATATAAGCTTGCTTCTTGCATCATATGCCTCTACGAATGCTAATGCTATTTGTTACTTTCCTTATACTGCATCTTTGCTTCCAGAAAAAAATAAATTGAATAAATTGATAATTGTTGTTCTACAAGCTCTCCTGTATCATCCTCTTGGTTTCTATAATATATATATATATATATATATATATATATATAAAACAAAAATAAACCAAAAATAGACTGACCATTATGTCCCCTCTGTCGAGATGGGGCATAATGGTCAGTCTATTTTTGGTTTATTTTTGTTTTATTTTATTGTAGTGGTTAACACCTCTGTTGGTGATATTTCACATAAATTTGGACCTGGTACCCATCAGAGGGGGAACCGCTAAATTTCTATTTAATTGGCTTTCAAAATTCAATGAATTATTATTCTTTCATTTAGATTTTCTAAATTATTTTAGAGTTTCTACTGCAATATTTTTACTCTTGTTACCCTTCTCTCCCCCCCCCCCCGGTTTGATTTAGGTTTAATTGTGATTATTTTCGCTCTTGTTTTACCATACTGCTGGCATTATTTTATTTTAACTCTTATTCTTATTTATATGGTTATATTTCAAGCATCATGTAGAGGAATATGCTTTTTGCTGCCTCTGATGTATGCTGTACTATTTTATTTTATTATGAAAGATTCCGTTTTCAACTATTTTAAATGCTATTCAAATATATGTATAATTATATATATATATATATATTTTTGAACAATGTTTGTAATAGTTGAAAACGGAATCTTTAATTAAAAATAAAATAAATAAATAAAGCAAACATCAGAGGCAGCAAAAAGCATATTCCTTTACATGATGCTCGAAATATAAAAGAAATTAGAATAAAAATTAAAAATCATGCCAGCAGCATGACAAAACAGAGCAAATATAGTCAAAATTAAACATAATAATCAAACCAACAGGGGGGGAAGAGAGAAGAAGGTAACAAGACAAATTATTGCAGCAGAACCTCTCCAAAATAATTTAGAAAATCTAAACGAAAAATAATAATAAATAATCAATTAAATTTTGGATGCCAATTAGAAATTTAATGACACCTACTCTGATGGGCACCAAGTCCAAATTGTGTAAAATATCACCAACAGATGTAAACCAACTACAATAAAATAAAACAAAAACAGACTGACCATTATGCACCATCTCAATAGAGGACCACAAGGCCAATAATGGTCAGGGAATCACTGCATTTCAATTGCCAGACAAATCACCTCAAAGGCAAGTCGGTCGAAAGATCAGTCCCCCATCTGATCCACTGATCGAACTGCCAATGCAGAGGATTTGAATAGTGGTGGTCCTTAAGTGAAAGTTAAAAATAGGACAGATACAAGCATTCCAATGCAAAGCCACACCACAGACAAAAAGTAGGCTTAACCAGATTATATAGACAAATATAAAAAAAAACTAAATAAAATATATATTCAAGGGTTATTTGTTTAAGTAATTTTTTGAAAAAATATTTGTTCGAAAATACTTGCCTATCTTGCAACTGGCTGCAGAGATAGAGCTAGTAAGTATATATTTTGTATTAATTTATCTAAATGTATGTTGTTTCCATAAGCAGTCCATGTCTGGCTATATAGCTAATGGGAAGCGAAGTTAGGAAAATACTTAGGATAGTAATAGACACTCCTGCCCTCTTATTGCACTAATAGCTCAAGAGTCCTGAATAGTGCAATACGAGGGCAGGAGTGTCTATTACTATCCTAAGTACTTTCCTAACTTCACTTCCCATTAGCTATTTTATTATTATTAGCCATATGGTGCAAGGAAGCCGAGGCTTACGCTACACCAGGCAAAAAAAAATTTCCGAGTTACCCTGAGAGAGAGAGAGAAAAAAGTAGAAGGGAATTGCCAAGAAAGAGAAGAATGATGATATCCAGCTCAGGACCCTGGGTGTGCCAAGCCCATACTCACCAGATGTGAGCCCCTGGGGTTAAATAGCCAGACATGGACTGCTTATGGAAACAACATGCATTTAGATAAATTAATACAAAAAAAAACATTTAAATAATTAAAATTTACATTATTAACTTAATTTTTACACTGCGTAGGGACTACCTTGTCTGTTAGTATTATGATAAAGGCTGCATATCCCCCTCCCCTTTTTTTCTTGTACTATAGACAAGTTTGGAAATGCAGTGCCTGATACATGGTCAGGAGTAGGAACCTGATGAATTTCCTGGTATGTATCATCTTTTCATTTACTGTATTCAGATTTTGCATATTTGCCATCCCTTGATTCAACCTCCCATATCTGAATACAGTGTTATTTATTTATTTGTATAAAATTATTTTTGTATGTTCTTTGCTTCTTCAGTCCCAATTCATTTTTGTACTAGGTTTTTAAAATTATTTTTAACCACTACTTCACTTCCAGTTTCTACTATCCCTTAAACTTCTCTTAGTTGCACTTTGTGTATCATTTCCATTTTACAAACCACACATTTATTTATATATATATAGTAGTAATATTATATTGTAAAGAGGCAAAATAAGCAGTAGAAGGATGAAAGGGGGAAAAAGATAAAAGTGAACATATGTCTAATGCTCCAAAACATGCAGAGCAGCAGTAAAGGAAGCAAAAGGATATAAACAATGTGTGGTTTGTATCATAAATATAGCATTAGCATTAACAGAGGCATTTGATGCAAGCTTATGCAGCATCAGCCAAAAAAAAAAAAAATAAATAAAAAATAACCACTTCCACTTCACCCCTCTGTTCATTCGAAATACCTGTCCAGCTGAGCCTTAAACTTATTTAGGCTATCAACTTCCACAACGAGGGATGGAAGTCTGTTCCACCAACCAACCACCCGCTCGCTAAAGGCAAATTTACGCACGTCTATCCTACATCTGTCTTTCCTCAATTTGAATTTATGGCCTCTCAGGTGATTATTCAGCAAGAGGAAGAATCCCATCAGCATTGAGCATGCTCAAACCAATCAAGGCTTTATACACCTCTATCAGATCACCTCGCTGGTGCCTAGTCTCCAGACACTAATTTGCAAAACTTAAGCCATTCTTCGTAAGAGCACCCCTTTGTTCCATTCACTAATCTTGTTGCCCTTCTCTGTACTCGTTCCAGCAGCTCTACATCCTTCTTGAAATGAGGCCTCCATTCCCTTATACAAGGGAATAATCACCTCCTTATCCCTGCTAGAAAAATTCCTATTTATCATTGACAATACACCATGAGCTACTCTTGCAGCCCGTCTGCACTGCTCAGAGAACTTCATATCTGCCTGCACAACCACCCCTAGGTCCCTTTCATTCTCTACCACTGTCAGTGTAGTACCACAGAGTTGATACGTTGCTCTGGGGTTGCTGTTTCCCCATATGTAGTACTTTACATTTGTCAATGTTAAACTTCATTTGCCACCTCTCAGCCCATCTGCTCAATCTTTCCAGATCCTGTTGCAGCAGAATAGTGTCAGTAGTGTCCTTGACAACCCTGCTAACCTTCGTATCGTCTGCAAACTTGGACATTAAGCTTGATATACCATCATCAATATCATTTATAAATACAGAAAACAATAATGGACCCAATACTGAACCCTGAGGGACTCCACTAATAACATTAGTCCACGATGAGCAGTGTCCATTGTAATCAATGGACACTGCTCATTACCACTCTGTCTTCTCCCCCTCAACCACCCCTTTATCCACAGCAGCAATTTGCCTCAAATGCCACACTGCTCCAATTTGTGCAGCAGTCTTCCATGTGCAACAGTATCAAAAGCCTTTCTAAGATCCAAGTATATAATATAAAAGTTATTTCCTGCATCCAGTTCTTTTGTGACTGCATCATAGTATCCAATCAAATTGGTCAGGCAAGACTTCCCCTTAACAAAACCATGCTGTGTCCGAGCTATAACTGAAGTCTTGTCTAGATGATCCTGAAGTGCTTCTTTAACCAGTGCTTCCATTAATTTTCCGGGAACAGAAGTTAAACTCACTGGTCTGTAATTACTTGTCTCAGCCTTTGATCCTCCTTTGTGAATTGGGGTCACATTTGCACATCTCCAGTCCAATGAAGCTCTCATAATTATGGCTAAGGGTTTGCTTACTTCCTTTGCTGCCTCCTTTAATACAACTGGATGGATCCCATCCACCCCAGGTGCCTTTCTTGTGTTTATCTTCAACAGTTTCTCCTCCACTTTACTCTCAGTTATTACAAGATTCTCTAGTTTACTGCCAGAGTTGAATACACCTCTGGCATTCCCCTCGCTGAATAACTCCTCAAGTGTGAATGTCGATGCAAAATATTCATTTAGTTTGTTAGCTACCTGGGAAGGATCATCAACAGTTGACCCATCGATATCAAGTGGACCAATCTGATTCATCCCCTTCCTTCTAGAGTTTACATAAGTAAAGAACTCTTTGCTGTTTTTCTTTGCATCCCTTAACAAAGATCTCGTAATCTGCCTTCGCCTGCCTAACCTCCTTTGTAACTTGGTTACAGATCAAGTTGTATCTATTATAGGCTTCTGTGTCACGTGTTAATTTATGTATCCCATGCATTTTTATTCTCTGCCATATGTCTCATTAGTTCATCTGACATCCATTTAGGCCTAAACCTTGAACAGTATTTCTTAGTTGGTATGTAAAGCCTAGTAGCTTCCAAGATAAGTTCTTTGAATGCTTCCCATTTTGAATTTGCTGTTGGTAACATCATCAGTTGGTCCCACTGTATAGAATTTAAATACTGTCTCAGTCCATCGTAGTCGCCTTTACGAAAGCAATAACCCTTCCCTTTACCCCTAACCCTTTCCTTCACCTCTTTGAGTAAATCCCACTTCAGCACACTGTGATCACTGCCACCTAGTGTTTCATTTATTTGCAGATTCTTAATGCATGAAGAATCACTACTGATAATCAAATCAAGATTATTACTCCCTCTAGTTGCCTCCTGAACATGCTTATGTAGAAAACAATCATCCAATAAATCCACAAAAGCCTTGCTAGTGTGCGAGTGACCAGCCCCCAAATTCCAGTCAATATCTGGGAAATTAAATCCCCCATTGACTCTCTGATTTACTGGCCCACTCTATTTCCCTGTACAGTTTCTTATTATACTCATCAGAGTCATTAGGCCTATAGCACACTCCTACTCTCAATTTTGATCTCCCAATGCTTTTGTCATACCAAACTGACTCAACACTGCACTGTCCAGCGATGTCAACTGGCTTCACTTCCTTGGATTTTATGTATTTCTTAACTAATAGCATAACCCCTCCTCCCTTCCTATCCTGTCTATCCTTTCTGTAGACATTGTACTCGCAAAATTCCAGTTCTGCATTCCTTTATCTGTGTGACACCACGTCTCTGAAATCCCAATAATATCTGCCTTTGATGTTTTGAGCAATACCTCAAATTCATCAAATTTATTTACTCAATTCCTAGCATTGGTGTACACGCAAGGATACATGCACCTGTTCTTTTTCTTAGCTACCCTAACACAACCCATGTGTTTATTTGTACCCCAATGATTCCCAGCAGTCTCTGAAATATCCTGCATCTTATTTTCCAGGCTGCTGCTCATTCCAATAGAAGCAGTGCAAGAATCACTTTCACCTCTGCCAGTGGCTACTGTTAACCTATTAGTCCTTGTATCCCCCCAATCTAGCAGTTTTCCGACCCACCTAACACTGCCTCGATAGCAACAGCAAACATCTCCTGTTAACAAGTACAGACCAGGCTGAAAAAAATTCTACCCCTTGAGCCTTGCACAATCTTTCCATGGCCAAATTGATCGACAAGGGTCTCATCATAGACTCTCTCCTATCGTATCTGGGCAGAATTGCAGACACTTTCAAATTCAGCCCTAATTCACAGCTTTTTTTCAACAGTGACCTGTACTTGTTAAGTAATTCCGCCGGTCTCCTACTCTTAATATCATTAGTGCCAACGTGTACAACTATATCACCTTTTGTGCCCTTAAAAGATGATATCCGCTCTACAACGTCATCAACCTTTGCTCCTGGCAGACATACCCTGGTCCTGTTCCACCTATCCTTTTTACAAAGCATGTTTCCCGTTTCCCTGACAATAGAGTCACCAACAACTACTAGTTCCTTTGGGATCAGCGCATTCTGCCTTGGCGGCTGCCGCTGTGTTGCGTGATGACCAGGTGCAAGCTCTGACATTGGTGTGGGCAGCTGAGAGTTTGATGGGCCCCTCACTTTTAATCCTTCAAGGGCATCCACCCTGTCCTTCAAGCTCTCATATAGTCCCATAACAACGCTGAGTTTTCGCCTGATTTCCTTACACGCCTTGCATCGCGCACACACAAAGATATCCCCCATGGCAGTATCATGTCCCGTACCCGACCGCTCCACAAACATCAAGCAAGTAGTGCATTTTAAAAGGCTGTGATTCAAAGGGCAACTGCCCCCCTCAGTTCTCCCCTGAGCCACAGCACTCCCATTAGCTTGAGTCTTTTGCTTTGCTGCTCTGGTTTGAGTCATGATTTCGATTTAATTTCAATAAAATTTCAATTTCAGTACAAAATTAAAACCATAAACTTTTATCCCAACACAGTTATAACGCTATATTTATGTTTCAGTGTCGAGTGTTATCTACGAAATCCCTTTATATAACTTCTGTATCAAGTTAAGTATTAATTATTTATTTTTCTAATTATTTATGTTACGTAACCTAAGTCGTTACATGTATAGTTAAAAGTACAATTTAATTGACAATGAAGTTCAACAAGATTAATAGATTTTACTGATTAATTGACAATATTATGTACTATACTATACTATATTAAGCTTATGCTATCTAGTTCGAGATATTTTGTATCGCGTAACAATGGCGGCAATTGACGAACGGTAAACATGTGGATTTGATACCCTTACCGATACTAAGTAATACCTACAAAATCTCTAAGTTACTTTAAACTAAGTATCGTAAATAGGAATATGAAGCTACTCTAGAAAATAAGTTAATATGCCAATTTAAGCTAATAAAACAGAAAATAAATCAGAAAAAAACTTCTCTGTTCCAGGAGCGGCAAAAAGCTACGTCCGCACAGGCTACTCTCGTTCTCAAACTTAGTGTCTATAAAGATGGAAATGAAAAGTACACAGAGTGCCTGAACTAAGAGGTTTAAAGAAAAGTAGAAACTGGAAGTAAAGTAGTGGTGAAAAAGTGAAAGAATTTAAAAAACCTAGTGAAAAAAATGAAATGGGACCAATTTTTAAATAAAAAAAAAAAAAAAAAAACACCTTTACAAAATTGCATTATATTTAATACGTTATCATTTCAGGTTTTAATATAAGATATTTTCTGTTTAAAAACAGGGATGGTTTAGCAGCTATTCAGTACAAATAATAATTTAAAAATAAACTTCATTTATCAAATAATCTTAGTGCCTCTTCATGGAGATATGTTATACACGGCAGTAGCTCATGACTGATGTATGGGGGTGCTGCTTTTTAAAGTTACATTAAATTGCCTTGATTATAAGACATGTAGACACAGATAGTAATGTGGAACTGTCTGGCACACAGTGCTGCCTATGGTTAAACTTCAAAGTTGAAAACAATTTTGTGTTTTTATTCGTTTATTATTGAAATGATTATTGGAAATAGTTGTTTTCCCAAGAACCAGAAGCCTTAGGCTATGGTTGGGCCTGGATGGCTCAAGCTCTGTTTAATACTTGTATTAAATAAAGCAATTCTTTTTTGATTTTTATTATTGGAAATAGAGGATGAGTATACTATATGCGGGACCTGTTAATAAAAATATTCGTTGTGTTGCATCATTCTTCACAAAATTTCATACAAAACTCTGTTTACTGTATATTTAGATTTAAAAAGCTGGGGGTGCTGCAGTTCCGCAGTGCCTACCAATGAGCCACCCCTAGTTATACAGAGCGGCACAAAAAATCCACACTATATTCAGTTTAATTTCAAATTTTATTATAAACATAGTTATGATAGAGATTACAATAAGTTATATTTCAATTGTTATTAACTTGATAGTAGAGCAATACGTTCTAAGTTGATATCAATATTTGTAGAAGAATTAGAGAAATTAAGAGAATAAGGAAGTTCATTTTTCAAAATTTACGTTTAACTAATTAATTTTTGAATTGTTCAATTGAATTTTTTCTGTAACGTACAAGTTAGTGCAAACGCATCATATTAGTATGCAGCTAAACTCTGAATTAGCAAAAATATGCATAGGCGGCATCCTTTAAGTTATATCTCATATTGTAAATACATTCACGAGTTGCCATAATATTGCACTACTTTGAATAAGTAACGCTTCACCAAAGGAGAAGACTGTTGTTACTTATTCTCAGCATATACCACCACCCAGACAGAATTTTTTACTGTAATAATTTTGTGTTAATCTTTTATTCATTTTAATTTCTGAAGGGTATCATATGGAAGTGTTCTACGTATCATATTGATGTAAATTTCTCTTATTCTTCTACAATTATCATTAACATGATTATAACAGAAGATTGCAATAAACATTGCAAGTGTCCTTCCAAAATGTAGCCACAAGCTCTTTTCACAATGTTTGATAAGACTTGATAATGTTTTACCCTAAGTCTTAACCAGTTCACACCTCTTTTATATAGTACTCCATCATACAAAACAGTTCAATGGTATTAATTAGCAGATTTATATTTGGATCTATACATTCTATGAAAGAACTGGAACAATAAACATTTTTTTCTGTATTAATTTTATAATAAAAACTATTTTGTTACAAAATAATTGTTTTATTTTATTAATAAAACAGTAATTTTATATGAATACACAATAATATGAGTGACAACACTCCCATGATCACACCTTTCACTTTGCCCTTGAGACAGAATGCAGTGTTTTAAAATGGATGACAATATCAGGTTCTCCAGCAACATTTCATTCTGAAAAGTCTGTTTCTGAAAAATTCTGAAATTAACTCCAGATATTAGCATTAGTAGAGGCATTTGATGCAAGAAAGCAAGCTTATACAGCATCAGCAAAAAAAAAAAAAATAAATAAATAAATAAAATAATAAATAAATAAATAAAAAATAACCACTTCCACTTCACCCCTCTGTTCGTTCGAAATACCTGTCCAGCTGAGCCTTAAACTTATTTAGGCTATCAACTTCCATGACAAGGGATGGAAGTCTATTCCACCAACCAACCACCCGCTGGCTAAAGGCAAATTTCCTCATGTCTATCCTACATCTGTCTTTTCTCAATTTGAATTTATGCCCTCTCAGGTGATTATTCTGAGCAAGAGGAAGAATCCCATCAGCATTGAGCATGCTCACACCATTCAAAGCTTTATACACCTCTATCAGATCACCTCGCCAGTGCCTAGTCTCCAGACGCTGTAATTTGCAAAACTTAAGCCTTTCTTCGTAAGAGCACCCCTTTGTTCGATTCACTAATCTTGCTGCCCTTCTCTGTACTCGTTCCAGCATCTCTACATCCTTCTTGAAATGAGGCCTCCAGACCTATATACAGTACTCTAGGTGTGGTCTGGCCATTGCCTTATACAAGGGAATAATCACCTCCTTATCCCTGCTAGAAAAATTCCTATATATCATCGACAATACACCATGAGCTACTCTTGCAGCCCATCTGCACTGCTCAGAAAACTTCATATCTGCCTGCACAACCACCCCCAGGTCCCTTTCATTCTCTACCACTGTCAGTGTAGTACCACAGAGTTCATACGTTGCTCTGGGGTTGCTACTGAAAAGTGTTATGTAAAATATAATGCACATTCAAACTTTAAAAAAGAACAGCATCAGTTCCATTGCTAATAAAATTAACAAAATTTAAAAAAGCACCTTTATATTTTTTAAATTCTACTGATAAAAAAATTAAGTTAGCATTAATATTTGTTCATAAAAATATAGATACATATCTTAAATTTATCTTTGTCATACTGGAAGAAAAAAAAAAAAAAAAAAAAAACACTGGCACTCTATACACAGGGGAAAGTATATTAATATTATGCTATTTGTACCCTGTACCATTCTCGGAGGTACCAACTTAGGTTGGAACAGATTAGCATTTGAATCAGTGGCATTTCTGATTCAATATTAATTTTAATTCTTCCAAATATGCAAAGGTTTTCATGCAAACCACATTAATCCTTTTAAATAGTCTAAAAGGGATCCTGGATGGTCAATTATGAACATGTAGCTGTGCCAGTGAAAATGACATGTGCCTCCATTATAAACAAAACACTACTAGTTAGGGACTAAAAGCTAACACAAACATTGGTATATGAGAGTGACAAGGACTGCTATAACAGCAATTACAGTCAAATTCCATCAAGCTGTCAATGATAAATTAACACTTACAATTTTAGTCGAATGAATTTGGAATTATCTTGTTGGTTGCAAGCAGCCCACTCCACACATTTTTTATTATCATTACTATCAGTTTATTAATCCTACAGGATTCACCCATGGACAGCCACAGGCTAGGATGGTAACTTCTTCAAGAGGAGTGTTTCCATTTACAATGGGTTTCCTCAGCCTACAAGTTATTTCTTGTTAGGAATTTTTTCCCGCCATAAAGTGCGGTTCAAGGTGTCTTGGTCGGTTAAGCCTCAGGCTGTCATGCACTCCCGTACTCCATCCATCCATGTCCTCCTAGGTCTTCCTCTTCTCCTTCTTCCAGGAGGTATCCATTCCAGGATAGCCTTTGGGTATCTGTTTTCTTGCATCCGTTTTACATGTCCATACCATGTTAGACGCTTTTCTTTGATGGTGTCAATAATAGTCTTTTTCACTTCCATTTTTTCCCTTATGTCTTCATTCCGTTTTCTGTCTCTTCTAGAAGTTCCTGCTGAGCGTCTCCAAAAATCCATTTCTGTAGAGAGCAATTTGTTTTCCGCTCCATACAATAGAAGACTTTGTACAATCGTTTGAAATATAAGCTTCTTTGTTTTATTTAGGATATTTTTGCTCCACAGAACAGAGTTTAACATGCTGACAGCCTTTCTGCCGTCTGTAATTCTCTTATTGATCTCTGCTTGGGATGATCCATCACTTTGTAAGATTGATCCCAAATATTTGAATTTATCGACTTGTTTGATTTTAAAACCTGCAATATTTAGAACATGTCCTGGCCCTGAAGACAACATTTTAGTCTTGCTAAAATTGATTTTTAGACCCTATTGTTTATATTCCTCAAACAATTGACGACATGCATACTTTGCATCTTCTAAGTCTTGTGCTATCACCACCTGATCATCTGCAAAAAGTAAAGGATGGTAATAACTACATATTTAAATGCAATATACCACATGCAGTTACTGAAGTACGTGTGAGCCCCTGCTGAAACAATTACATGAGCCTTATTTACAAAATTTTATCAACAAGATCTCATATTCATAGTATTTTTAACTATACGAATGACGGCTTTTTTTTTTTTTTTTTTTTTTATTTGCAAATAGCAACCAGATTCCAGGAGCCAACTCTGAAGGGCAACCTCAACCACAGAAATCTTTTAACCAAAGTCAGCAGAAACACTGGATGCTTGCTCTCACGAAATGTATTTCTCCGAAGACCTTATTAAAATTAGTGCTTCTATTACTTACGATCTTACATTTCATTTGTATAGAAATGACACAAAAATGAAGTTTTAAAAAAAGGAAAACACTTTTGTCAATGATGAAAATTATTTGCTCCTTATCATAATTATACCAAAAAACTTGCATAGTACTACGTGTGCATTTCCAATTATCTCATAGTACATTCGTCACTTATTCATGTATACTTCTATATTTTGATCTTTGTAAGTCTGTGGTTTACTAGGGTTACCATGGAGCCTAAATAATGGATCAAAAGTTTACTAATAATGGGAGCTCATACATGCAAAATGTGAGCACGTGGACATAACACATGGAATTACTGAATTCTAATATAAAATACCGACATAAAACTTACCGCACGTGTTTTTTTACGGAATGCTTCTGCTATATCCACATGCTTGACTCTTAAATAATTATAAATCATGGAAGATACTACATCAGGATCTGTAGCCATTTTTCGAATCTACAGATACTATTAATAAAACGTTTTTCACTTCAATTACCAGCGTAAATAATAAGAAGTTAGGCTTAGAAGTAAAACGCTGTTGTATGCCAAAGTGTAGAGTAATACCACCTAGCGGCAAAATCAGTGCATTGAAATGAATTGAATATCTTAACTATTATAAATTGGTTACCATGTACTAAGTTGGTTGGTTCATAAAGGTTTAAGGCGCATCAGCAACTTGGACATATTGCACTGTATAACATGCCTGTTAATTGCGTGTACCTAAGATGCGTTTAGGGCTAAAGCCTCAAACTACGAGCAAGTTTAATGATGCTATTGCACTTAATATAGACATTGCGTGAATTCTGTATCAATTTGCTGTTTTTCTGGAGAAAAACAAAAAAAAATTGAAAATAACGCTCGCTTGAAACCAGCTATGCCACCGTAATAATATTATTACGACGATCAGCCACGTTGAGAAAAAGGCCCATAATTTCTCACAACATCAATGAGATTCAAACTCAGGTCTCTTCCACGAGATGTGGGAATGACGGCGATTCTATCAACTGGATAACATGCACTAAAAACAAACAAAACAAGCATGCAATACGTGATTGAAATATACGAAAATGTGCACCAAACAAAAAACTATTATATGCAGTAACCTTATCACATTTATTAGTATTAATAGTGGCAAGTGATGGAAAAAAGAAAGCTTAATATAACATCAAACAATAAAGAAAATAGTGACAAATGGGCCTGGAGTACTGGGGTCCATAGTTTAACAGATATTTATTTAAAGTATACCCAGTAAAATAAAATAAAATAAAATATTTCCGAAAGCTTCTGGAAATATTTTATTTTATTTTATTTTACTGGGTATACTTTAAATAAATATCTGTTAATCTAATAAAGAAAATATAACGGCAAAAAAAAAAAACCTTCCCACTTCACCTATCCATACCCTCCAATAGTACCTTCTAGTTTTTTGTTTTTTTTTTTGACGATTCAAAGCTCCAGAGGTATTAGAACCTGTAGTATTTAGTACCGTGCATAGGTTGAAGGTTGAGAAGGCGCCTCCGTAGCCAGGTGGGCAGGAGCAGTAGTGCATAGCACACGCTTCTTGATTAGACCGGGGTTCGAGCCCGTACCCACCAAATACGGAGGATGCGGCAGGTCAGGGAATGACCACCGCATATTCCCAGCCTGAATAAAGGGTGAGGGTTAGTGTCAGGAAGGGCATCCGGCCGTAAAAATTGCATGCCAAAACAATAAAAATGCTGACCTCACATAATAATGGGAAAAAGGCGAGGGGAAAAAAAAAGATAAGTTGAAGGTTGAGAAGTTAGAAGTAAATATTTGTTCGCATTAGACTTCAACTTTTGTAAACAAGAGTAAACTCTGGAGCGGAGATTGACAAGTGGACAAATACCACCAAGAACCGAAGCTTTCTTGGCATAAAGACTTGTTCAAAATTTCTTCTGATATCCATTTGATTGAAGACCACAGAAGGTATCGAATGGAGTTTTCTGGGAATGGTACGATTTGGTTTACGAATATCATTAACACGAGAGTTAGAAGAAAAGTAGGATGCTAGCTGGTCAGCTTTATCTTTATTTGGAAAGATAAATTCCAGCCCATTATAAGACATTCTGATTTATTGACTGACCTACTATTTCTCTGTACAATCTATTGTACTCAGAGTCATTAGGCCTATAACACACTTCTACTGTCACTTTTGCTTTCTGGTGCTTTTGTCAACATCTTACTCACTCAACATTGCACCGGACACCCATGTCAACTGGATGCACTGATTTAGATTTTATGTGCTTCTTAACTAAGAGCATAATCCCTTCTGCCGCCTCCTCTGTCCTTTCTGTATCCATCGTACTCCCACATTCAAATTGTGCATCCCTTATATATGAGGGACACCACATCTCTGATATCAACGTCTGCATTTGATGGCTTGACCAGCACTTAAAATTTATTTACTATGCTCCTAGCATTGGTGTACCTGTTCTTATTCACCCTAACACAATCCATGTATTTATCTGTTTTGTGACGGACAGCAGGCCTTGAAATCCCCAGCACCTTGCTTCCAGTCTGCTGCACATTCCAGAATCTGTGCAATAATCGCTTTCACCTCTACATGCGGCTATTGTTTAACTATTAGTCAGTGTGTTTCTCCAACTAGCAATTCTCCAACCCACAACGCTGCCTCGATAGTAAGAGCAAATATACTTGCACCCTTTCTATTTAAGTGTATCCCATCCCTGTAGAAGCACTCTACTGTAAAGAAGCAGAGAAAAATTCTACCCACGAACCTCGCACAGTCTCCCCATGACTAAATTAAATGAAGAGGTTCTCATCATATACTCCCTCCTATCGTGCCTGGCCATAATTGCAGACACTTAAATTCAACGCTATCTTGCGACTTTTCCTCAACATTGCCATGCTTAATGGCCTTGGCACTATTATATAACCAGGCTAATGGACTTGGGGATTTCTGAAGATGACTGCTGTGTTTGTGGCTGAAGAGAAACTTGGATGCACCTGATGACTGAATGCGTTGACTGCTTTGATAAGTGCTGACCATTCATTTATGCAGCCTTTTCCTTCTCTTGAGACCACCAAAAAGGCCTTCATTACATTCAAATCTCTTCCTACTGCGCTCTTAAATACAGTGTCAGGATCTCTTAAGTAGCTTCTCCCACACTTGCTACTAATCTCTCTCTCTCTCTTTGGGGTATGTTGAATTCGTGGGGTGGCTTCTCATCCTTTCGTCAACAATGTTTATACCTTCACCCCTAGGTTTCCATCACACTTGGGAGTGTTTGACGACTGTAGGCTGGACAAACTTTGCCGCTTGGCTTCATCTTTGTCTTCAGGACATTGTACGGAAAATATATACTGTACCCTCGCCCTCCTTAAGGGATGCTACCCAACTAGTGGACTGGCTCTTCTGATCGCCCTCGAGGATATTATAATATCATATCCACTCTTTCCTTTTCCTCCGTGGGCCCACTCTTTTCCTGCTCGAGTCGTGGTCCCTGACAGGTGTCCCTCCAACTGTCCTAGTCCTCCTGCCAGTGAACGAATGCTAGAACAGTGGTCTCCAACTCAAATTGCATGTGGGCCGAATGCACAATCTGAAAGCAGCTGACGGGCCGGAATTTTTTTTTAACAAAATGAGAGTGAATATAAGCACCGTATTTACAACAAATACATAATTGAAATGTATTTGCGGGCCGTGTAAAATTGCTTCGGGGGACCGGATGCGGCCTGCAGGCCGCCAGTTTGAGACCACTGTGCTAGAAGACCCTTTCCACCGTTATCAGGCCCCACAGTAACTAAGTGGCTAGATGAACAACACCAACACAATTTTTGGTACCGTACAGAACTCACACACACACACATCTGGCCTTGGCAGAGCTTGTTTCAATAAAGATACATATTCGCGATTTTGTGGGTGACCACTGACACCGCTCACAGTCCCCCCCCCCCCCGTCTGCACGGTAGCACAGTGGTATCGTCATCGTCCTCCCCACATCGAGTGGAAAAGGCCCCAGTTCGAATCCCGTCGATGACGTGAGGAACTTTAGTAGCCT
Organism: Mastigoproctus giganteus; assembly: GCF_048544385.1. Classification (NCBI taxonomy): domain Eukaryota; kingdom Metazoa; phylum Arthropoda; class Arachnida; order Uropygi; family Thelyphonidae; genus Mastigoproctus; species Mastigoproctus giganteus. Next base: position 205,622,331 of record NC_143584.1, on the reverse strand, counting down.
TTTTTTCACTCCGTGGCTGAGTTAGTCGGTCTCAGGCGTAGATAGCAAGGTTTTTCCCCAGAAACTGAGGTTTTTCTGTCCAGCAAAACAGGCAAATCGACCAGAGAACATACGCAATTTACAGTCATAATACATATATGGGTATATGTAAGAGATTACGGATGGCCGTAATATAATAATTTGAATTTGTGTCTCCCCCCCCGCAACGAGCCCAATAACCTAGACCTGAAGACAGATTTCGATATTGAATTTCCAAAACTCAGCCAATTTTATTTCTATGTTAATTCTTTGGAGTTAAGAAATATTTAAAAATCTCAGCATGAGTATTATAATGGCTAAATGATTCAATGAAGCAGGCTTTAATTGCATTGACGAAAAAATAATAATAATAAATATATTTTTTTTTTTTCAGCGCCTTTTTATCCTAGGTGCTGAAGCAATAGAATATACAGTATTAAGTAATTCTTATTACTTCTTTTTACCTTCGGTTCCTTCTTTGTTCTCCGTAATTACAAGTAGTTCTGCTAGCGCTTTGACTTTCTCTACCTAACTTTATGTTATATATATATATATATATATATAACAAAGTTAATAATATAATTAATTAACTAATTAAGAATAAATTAATTAACTAATTAACGGTTTATGGACCTGGGACATAATTTAAGCAGAAAGAACCCAACGACAATAACGGATATATAGCTTGAGAGTATAAAGGTAGGTAGATAGTGCTAAAGTTCTAACCTATATGAAAAATATTTTCATTTCTATCCCTTTCGCTTGCTTTCAAGAAGCATTCATTCCTCATAGTGCCCAATACTTTTTCCACGGCCTGTACAACTAAAAGAAATAGCGTCACTTTCGGAGCTTGTGCATTTTACTTTCGTTTTCGAATGCCCCAGGGGGATGCGGCCGCTGAAATATTACACTACCGCGGGCATCTAGTCGATTGATGATGTCACGTCTTCTCCTGTGTAACTGGCAAGCGTCGAACACGAATATCCCAAGAACGGTGAGGGCAAAAGGTGACTGTTGTCATAAGTAGAAGAATTAGCAGAACAAGACATCACGTTTTGCGTAATCAGAACTCTATAAGCACATTAAGAGAACATATCATTTTCTTGTAGTGTCTAGTCGCAATAGGCAACAGGCCCCGGTGTAATTCTTTTCCCCACATTATTGACCCGTGAAACCAGAAGCGGTCAGGGGGAACGCAGAAGTATATATATTTTAAAAGGGGGGATAGCAGAGAGAGAGATACTTTGGGTGAGACTTGACAGAAAGGAGTGAGCAGTGAGAGATTTTGGCCGATTTTTGAGAGTGTGTGAGCGAAGAAAGAAAAGAAATCACTAGTAAAAGATGAGCAAAGAGCCACAATGAACGTCTGGTCCAGAACTTCGCCCCTCCCCCGAGGCGGTGCAGAATTATTCGGGTAAGTCAAGCCTTGTTGCTTAATAACAAACCATTGCCCCAAAGCGAACCTACCCTCTACACTTGTTTTAATGCATTTACAAAACATCTTTCCTCAGACTATCAGACAATTGTATCAATTTCTTAATACTCAGTTTTAACAGATAATGTGACTTATCAACCTAGTTGTCAAAATACTAATTATACTATTAAGTTAATATATTTTCCTGTTCCAGCATTAGAACACTTGTATGTTATGACAAACAACAATCACTCTGGATACTTGTGAGAGCAATAAGCAAAAAGCCGACATGAAGAACACTATTTTCCAGTTATACCAACAGCAGTAATGTTTTAACCTGCTATCTAGTTGTATCTAATCTGTGTTATACAAGTGTTACACAAATCATGATATATTTTGTCTAATAATCTACTGTACAATTTAGTATTTTAATAAACCTTGTTTTGTTTGTTTACCCTCTTGCGTCCTGACTATTCTCTCTAGTTACACACAATTCACTTAATAAGTTTTGTAAAAGAACCATAGTTAATGCTGTGCTTTGGAGTCCAACCACATAGAAAGGAGCCGAAAGTATAATCACAGCGCGGTCTTCGATGTTGCAGGCTTACTCAACGTCCATCTGGGTAAGTTTTCAGAACACAAGATCTCTGTCCTAATTTAACTGCTAGATTTTCATATGAAACCCAGGTTTTCTGGACACACACGGTAGAGTGCGGTCTTGCTGGTAGCCGAGTGATCCAAGAGTACATTGATTGGCAAGTACACTACAACAGAAAAGACCCTGTGGAACACATAAGTGAAATTGTAATTGTGGAGAACAAAAGAGAAAGATGATGATAATAATAATTAGAAATACTTAATGCCGTGTGCCCTGTGATTTCAGCGCCTTCATCGGGAGCCAGCCGCCGAAATCAAAGGAAACAACGGCCAAAAGTACAGCCTCCGTTTCTGACATGAAATATAAGCGACACGTGGGAATTCCGTATTGAAGATCAGGGTTAACATTTTTAATTTAAGTGGTATGGCATACGTATATTTCATGGCTGACCGGACGGAGGCAGAATGCAAAGATTATTATTATTCGCTATATGGTGCAAGGAAGCTTGAGCTTATGCTGCACCAGCCAAAAAAAATTCCTCAGTTACCCTGAGAGAGAGAGAAGTAGAAGGGAATCACCAAGAAAGAGAACAATGTTCATATCCAGCTCAGGACCCTGGATGTGCCAAGTCCATACTCACCAGATGTGAGTTCTTGGGGTTGATAAGAAGGTACTTAGTGAGGTGGTGTAGGCATAAAATTGTAAAGAATATCTGTACCGCAGTGGGATAGCAAGGTTTTTCCCCAGAAACTAAGGTTTTCTTTCATCCAGCAAAACAGGCTAATCGACAGAGAACACACGCAATTTACAGTCATCATACATATATAGATATACGTAAAAGATTACGGGTGGCCCTAATATAATAATTTGAATTTGTACCGCATTGGAACGTAATAAAAAACCTGATCAGATTTACGTTATACTTTATATTACCTTCCACTGCGGTAGAGACCCCCCTCTCTACAATTATATACCTATTCGACCTCAGTGAGTATCCTACTTCTTATATATCGTAATTTCAGTCGTAGATGAAGAGCTTCAAAATTAGATGGTCTTTTTTTTTTTGGTAGCAGTATATCCTGTATATAAATTTTAATCGTATATACTAAAACTAAAATAGATTTTTGTTGTTTATGAAACCGATTAGAAAAGATGACATAAAAGTGAAATTTGCAAGATGCACGCTTCATGACTCTCCCCCAAAAAGTTCAACACGCATGTTATCTACCTCAAACCCTATGGCCAGACATGTTTGGGTTTCCATTTAGATTTTTTTTTTTGAGAGATTACACTATCACAAAGAATTATACATCTCTTTTTACCAAATAACCTGAAGAAATCTAGAAAAACCAAGAGGAATGCGAAAAATGCTTCCATTAAGACATTGCCCATTGACACATCTGTTCCTTGAACCATCATGGAAATTCTTTCAAACCATACAACACCAACCGCATATTTACCTTGTTTCGCCCACACAGACTATTTTTCGCCAATAATTGTGAAAAAGGAATATTTCTCAGATGAAAATGATGTTTAAGTGCAGTGCATGTTTTTTTTGGGGGAGGGGAAAGATCATTACTTATGAAGTCTCAATTTTCAATATTATTGATCACTATTTGAATAAATGTTTAGCATTAGTATGAGACAATTGGAAAATAAAATACTTCATGTGATATTATGGGTGTACATCTTCCTATGTTGTACTATAGACCTTTCAGGCAGCTATAGATACTATACGGCCGTGACTGCAGATTTCGTTCTGGCATGTGTTCAGAACTGGGAAACATTGCAGGAACATAAATCTCTCAACATTAGATGGCAACATCCCATTTCCAACAGCAATTGGTGTATGTAACTGGATTGTTATCCGGTTACATACACCAATAACGTCGTAAGATGGGAATAAGGCGAATCCAATTGCAGTTGTGGCGGCCTGTAGAGCGAGCAATGGAAACGCAATGTAGTCCAGACGAATTGTGGTGTGAATAACGTGCATGAAGCAATGGTTTCTGAATGCATCCGCTTTCTATGAAAAGTACTGAAGTTGGTGACGTTTCGTGTCAAGCCATATCCCGTGACAGTCTACTGGATTTGCTACTCGTTTATCCACATATCCGTCCGATTCCAGTCTGACTTAAAAAAAAAAAAAAAACCTGTCCTATTAAGGGTCACCCGATAACACACTGCCTACGTGTAAACGGACACATTACGTACAGTCCCAAGTGTGACAGCCTTGCCAGACTCTGAAAAAGAAGACAAGATGGGACGGGACCTTCATCCCAGCTATGACTCTCCAAAGCACAGCTCAGCTGCTGCCATTAAGCTTTCTTTGCCACGCTCCCTTGCGTGGTTCTTTTTCTCCACCACACAGGCAGGGGGAGGTTACCCCTGGTCACCAGCCCCCTTACCATCCCTCTTTTCCCTCTGGTCGGGCATGGGCTTGCTCCACTGATTTTGGGGTCATCTTCTTTATGTAACCCTTATCTCTGTGTTTTCCCCCCAGCCTTCAGTCTCCCTTCTCTAACTTATAACCAGCGTCTGAACCATCTCTAAATTGCCTGAACCCTACACCCAAAAACTTAATAACAACATCAGTTGCATAATCAGTAACTCTTCTAAAGCGGTTTTTTTTTTTTTTTTTTTTAGGTCCTAGCCACTGAAATCTCAGGAAATTAGGTGGCAGGACCTGCCAGAGTAAATAACTATAATATTGGTGTACCTCGTCTGCCACCACAGGGCAGAGTGTGGACAACATTGGAACCCATTAGGGGCCCAGCGGCTAAATGACCAGAGGAACAATGGTACACGACACTACACATATACAAAATCCAGACTTTTAAACCTCTGGCATTGACAGTGTTCTGTTCCGCACCCACAATTGTATACTACGCGGAGATGAGGGAAACGCCTTGAGCCGTTTGATACTAAACACACTCTCACTCTATCCAAGCTCAGGACCCTGGGTGTGCCAAGCCCCTACTCACCAGATATGAGCCCCATGTGGGTAGTTTCTTTTTTTTTTTTTCCTTCTGCTGTATAAGCTTGCATCATTTGCTAGTACTACTATTACTAATAATACAAATAACGGCTGTTATGTATATATTTCTGGTAGACACCACAGAATTTTCGTCGTATTTCATTTGCTGACGACGGGAGGGAAAGCACATATATTAGATGACAGTGTTCTGGTACATCAGCCTGCGTATGTGTAAAGAAAAAGGACGCTTGCTTTAGTGCCAAGGCAATTATGACTGACCATAAGGTGCCAACGTATGTCTACAAATTGCATATATTCAATTATCCATATGGTGGTGGTTGTTTTTTTTTTTTTTGGTAGTTGTTGGCGCATCGGCTTCTGTGGCCATAATGCACCTCCAAAGGTTTTTTTTTTTTTGCAGTACTTTGATCCAAGCCCGAGGCGGGATTCGAACCCGCGACCGTTGGGTTGCCAGGCAGGCACTTTACCCACCCGGCTAGCCAGGTCGGCGGTGGTTGTTGTGTGGGGGGGGATCTAATAATACCTATCAACTTGACAGGCTGTGAAAATAAAAAGCAAAAAATACCTCTAATCTACACGGTACTTAGTACTTTATACATCTTTTGTAGGTATGCGACCTTGAGGAGGCAACATGGTGTGGCTAAACAATGTGGAATAACGAGAAATTATATGATCGTTGGGAGAAATTTTGTTTCTCAAAGAAACAGTCACTCACTGGGGAAGAAATATGAAGTGGTATCGCATTCTGCACAAAAACTGTCGTGCTTAAGAAACCCCCCTGCTACACGAACTCGAACCTCCTTTAAGAGGTAGGGCCCAATGAACAAAGTTACACCACACAGCAACACATTGTGAATTTCAAGTTATCCAAGTTACAGCTGTTTATACTGCGACAGGAGATACATTTCGTAGTCCGAAATTTCCAATGCTAATATTAATCTCCCATAGATACCAGTATTGCATGCTGAGCTGTTCTGAAACCACTGCTGCACTATTGAGTATGTTTCAAATCGTTGCTAACTTCCATAGCCTACAGAAAAAACGGGTAGGGTTCAGTTTTTGGTACTACCCCGTGGATCAGTGCCACAAGGAGTGATGGGCATGTGTAACTACTCCCATTGATCCAATCATTGGCTGCTAATCACCGCGATTTTCTGTTTGAGTGAATGCTGTTTCGAGAACTTTAGGTGCAGTGTGTTTATTTTTATTATTATTTTTTTGCTTATTAATCGGGTTAATCTTTAATATACCGTAGTATTCAAGTATAATTTAGTATAACGATTGTACTTTTTTCGCTTGAATCCCTCCAGAAGTCGTACAAACTAACCTAACCTTTTTTACTTAGTTGGATTAATAAAAAAACATCTTATGTAAAAGAAAATAGATAAGTCATAACGAATTAAACACATTGGAAAGCAAATGAAATAAACGCCGTTAACTATTCGTGGTAATATATCTACCAATCAGCGAGAAGCAGTTCGTGGAGTTACACGTGCCCATCATTTCTTTTCGAACAGATTCATGGGTAAGCGCCATAAACTGAATTTTAACAAAAAAGTGACTGTTGCCTCATACCTACTTGTTTCCATTTCATGACCATCCCTATTTCCATGCCCGTTATTTCACGATTATTCATTTCAAGTATCATATTCAGGTTTTGTGGTTATTCTCTGATCAACTGTCACTATGGTGCTTTTAAAAAAGTATCAGATTTCCATACTTAATCCCGAACAACGTGTGTGGGGGTCGATGAAATCCCAGAATATATTTTAACTATTCGTGTTCTTCATCTAATTCGTTCCATTCCAATAGTTGAAACAGATAACTGTTTTTGAAAATGTTTTCTTTGATTTCTCCACTGAAAATTCCAGAAATCTTATTTATTGTGCAAAGACAAAAAATACAGGAAGTAGGTTAATTCTACACAGGTGTTGAGTGGCATTTATCGTGTAGCATTAATGGCTTTATTGACGTGCGCTTTCCTCCGGTAACGCTCTCTGGCTTTGTGACATTGAAATGTCATCTGGAATCCAACTTCGCATTAGTTAAATATTAAGTTAACGAGAACATTGTTTCATGTAGTTATTGACAGGCCGGCACACAACTGCATGCGTTCACTGAAGCGTTGGGTTTTTCGATTTGCATTTCATTTGCAGAGGTCTAAAGGGATTAGGAGGGATTTTTATTTTTAAAAATTAATGTTTTTAGTTTAAAAAATGGATTTTTCATAATTCTGGTCTGAAAATAAGTGGCATCAAAAAGTGAACAATTATTTTTTGATGATTTTCAAAATTACACACAATGGGGTCACTTGACTCGAGCGCCTAGAAGTGTAACAATTCTGCGCGTTACCAGTGATGGGTTAATGTACAGTCCCTGTTTTACCTAAGTGTCATTTCTGGAACTCCTGCAACAATCCATTTCTGCATGATCTGGAATATTCATTACAAATTAAATCTGTGATTAATATTCCATTTCTGCATGATTTGGAATATTCATTACAAATTAAATCTGTGATTTAATTTGTAATGAATTGAATTACGGAAATACATATCTGTAGCTCTCAGATACGTATTTTCCAAAATATACAACCTATAGACACATTCAACATTAGCAAGGAGTGACAAGTTTCTTCAAACTTATCAATCCTGAATCTGTCCACAGCCTTAGATTTTTGGTAATAGTATCAGTCAGACCAAATGATGCAAGGCTTTTTTTTCCGCATCAGCCACCCACACAAATCGATCTCAATTTCCCCATTGCGAATAATTTTCAAATTCTACCTAGAACTTTGACTACCTCAACTATTCTGATGATTAATACTGTCTGAAGGTGAATTTCATTAGACTTAATCTGCTAATATGCCAAAATTTTATATTTGTATCCCTTGCTTTAGTATCACCTTCGTATGTGAATATATCTTTCTTATTCCTTTAAGGATCTTAAACATCTCTATCAAGTCACCCAGCCGGTGTCAAGTCTCTACACGCTTCAGTCCATATCTAAGAACACTGCTGATAGAAACAACCCTTAGTACACACCCAACCAATCTAGTTGCCTTTCTTTGGACCCTCTCTAGAGCGTCCAAAGAAATCAAAAGGTTTTTGCTTTTAGTAATTGAACCATAATTAAAATGGTTTTTAGCCATAATATTTCGGAATTTAAGCTTAACTGATAAAGTTAGATTCAATTATTATAATAATACAATTTCAGTCATTGATATTAATAACATGTCGAATTGCCGTGAACAAATATAATTTGCATAACGCAGTTATCAATTCAATACACAATATTAAATTAGCGCTTAACATTTAACTGACTGCATATGTAACTAATGAGCAGCCAGCAGAAAATAATTGGAGCAATATGGCCTTAGTTGCTAATGCTCCTAAAAACCAAACACATATACAATTTGCACTGATTGCCATAGTTGTCAATACTAGACCTTTACCAAGTGCAATACTAAAAAAAAAACATAGCAACTAATGGCTTAATTCACAGTCTAATCTCAGTTAAATTACAACAGCCAATATTTATTAGTTAAACAGATGTACGTCCTAACTGGTTCCCTCACCTCATGGCCAGTACCTTCGACTGTTCAATTGGTATTACACGGTAGTTAAAGAGCATTCGGTTTGTTGGGTATTTTTGTGTAATTATTTTATGGGAGGACGGGTACATTCTTTTCATATGCTTACTTAAATGTGGCATTTCGTTGGAGGGACGATAGGAATGTCTGTAACTATTCATTGTATTTCCGAATACAAATGAAAAGCCAAATTAACTTATGTTGGTATACATTATATGATAATATATACAATATATTAATGACTAATATTTTAATTTCAAGTAAAGTTTATTTTTGAACCGAATAAAATATAGAAAGGATGCAGAAATAACAAAATTTTCAAAATTTTGTTATTTCTGCTATGTTATGTTTTTTTGTTATGTCCGATAAAAACAGTTACAGATTTGATACACTCCGAATTTCCGTAGCCATTCAATAACGTATTATATAAGTACATTTATAAAGTGCACTGCATAATAAGTTATTACTAATATTCTTTCTTCTAAGCAAACTCACCTTCTATTTAGTTACAATAAATTCCATGTTGGATTTCGTTAACCTGACTTTCATTTTCCGACGTCAAAACTTCATTCGCTGTTCAAAATGAGTCTGCTAACTCTGCCGAATACCGCACAAAGAGTTACAATAAAATAACAAACGAATGGATATTGTCTTTAGAGTTCAGAACTGGAAATTCAGATCCATAGGACCGACACGAATGACGATTCTCGCTTTCTGTTTCACAGTTGAAAAAATACAATATCGAAAGAACAAGAAAAGGCATTCTGGGTAGAAAATTCGACTTCTGGCCTGACTGTTTTTTGTGACAGCTTTTTTTTAATGACAATTCTGGGACACACAGAGCCCCAAAATTTGCGGGGATTTGTTCAAGAAACACTTCAGCATTGGTATTAGTAGAGGCATTAGTAGCAGCATCAGCCAAAAAAAAAAACCACTCCCGCTTCACCTCTCCGTTCGTTTCAAATACCTGTTCAGCTCAGCCGTAAGTTTGTTTAGGCTATCAACTTCCACAACAAAGGATGGAAGTCTGTTCCACGAACGAATTACCCGCTGGCTTTCCAATGCCACACTGCTCCAATTTGTGCAGCAGTCTTTCATGTGCAACAGTATCAAAAGCCTTTCTAAGATCTAAATATATGATATCAAAGTTATTACCAGCATCCAGTTCCTTTGTGACTACATCATAGTATCCAATCAAATTAGTCAGGCAAAACTTCCTCTTAACAAAACCATGCTGTGTCCGAGGTATAACTGAAATTTTGTCTAGATGAACCTGCAGTGTTTCTTTAACCAGTGCCTCCATTCATTTTTCTGGAACAGAAGTTAAACTAACAGATCTATAATTACTTGTTAGCATTAGCATTAGTAGAGGCATATGATGCACGAAAGCAAGCATATGCAGCATCAGCCAAAAAAAAAAAAAAAACCCCACTTTCACTTCACCCCTCTGTTCGTTCGAAATACATGTTCCAGCTGAGCCTTAAATTTATTTAGGGTATCAACTTCCACAACAAGGGATGGAAGTCTGTTCCACCAACCAACAACCAGCTGGTTAAAGGCACATCTGTCCTACATCTGTCTTTCCTCAACTTGAATTTATGCCCTCTCAGGTGATTGTTCCGAGCAAGAGAAAGAATCTCATCGGCATTGAGCATACTAAAACCATTCAAGGCTTTATACACCTCTATCAGATCACCTCGCTGGTGCCTAGTCTCCAGACACTGTAATTTGCAAAACTTAAGCCTTTCTTCGTAAGATCAACCCTTTGTTCCATTCACTAATCTTGTTGCCCTTCTCTGTACTCGTTCTAGCAGCTCTACATCCTTCTTGAAACGAGGCCTCCAGACCTGTATACAGTACTCAAGGTGTAGCCTGACTATTGCCTTATACAAGGGAATAATCATCTCCTTATCCTTGTTAGAAAAATTCCTGTATATCAATGACAAGACACGATGAGCTACTCTTGCAGCCCGTCTACAGTGCTCAGAATACTTCATATCTGCCTGCACAACCACCCCCAGGTCCTTTTCATTCTCTACCACTGTCAGTGTAGTGCCACAGAATTGATACGTTGCTCTGGGGTTACTGTTTCCCATATGTAGTATTTTACGTTTGTCAATGGTAAGCTTCATTTGCCACCTCTCAGCCCATCTGCCCAACCTTTCCAGATCCTTTTGCAGCAGCATAGCATCAGTAGTGTCCTTAACAACCCTGCCAACCTTTGTATCGTCTGCAAACTTGGGCACTAAGCTTGATACACCATCATCAATATCATTTAAAAATACAGAAAACAATATTGGATCCAATAGTGAACCCTCAGGGACTACACTAATAAAATTAGTCCCCGATGAGCAGTGTGCATTGCTTACCACTCTCTGTCTTCTCCCCCCTCAACCATCCCTTTATCCATAGCAGCAATTTGCCTCCAATGCCACACTCTATTTGCCTGTACAGTTTCTTATAATACTCATCAGAGTCATTAGGCCTATAGCACACTCCTACTCTCAATTTTGATCTCCCAATGCTTATATCACACCAAACTGACTCGACACTGCACTGCACTGCACTGTCTAGCGATGTCGACTGGCTTCACTTCCTTGGATTTTCTGTGTTTATTAACTAACAGCATAACCCTCTTCCCTTTCCTATCCTGTCTATCCTTCCTGTATACATTTTACTCCTCAAATTCCAGCTCTGCCTTCCTTATATCTGTGTGACACCACGTCTCTGTTATCCCAACAATATCTGCCTTTGATGTTTTGAGCAATACCTCAAATTTATTTAAAAACTCCTAGCATTGGTGTACACGCTAGTATACATGCACCTGTTCCTATTCCTAGCTACTCTAACACAACCCATGTGTTTACTTGTACTGCAATAACTCCCAGAAGTCTCTGAAATATCTTGCATCTTGTTTTCCAGGCTGCTGCTCATTCCAATAGAAGCAGTGCAAGAATCACTTTCACCTCTGCCAGTGGCTACTGTTAAACTGTTAGTCCTTGTAAACCCACAAGCTAGCAGTTTTTCGACCCATCTAACACTGCCTCAATAGCATCAGCAAATATTCTTGCACCCTTTCTATTTAAGTGTATCCCATCCCTGTAGAAGCAGTCTCTCCTGTTAAAAAGTACAGTCCAGGCTGAAAAAATTGTACCCCTTGAGCCTTGCACTTTCCAGGGTCGAATTGATCGACAATGCTCTCATCATATACTCCCTCCTATCGTGTCTGAGCAGAATTGCAGACACTTTCAAATTCAAACCTAATTCACGGCTTTTTTTTCAACAGTGACCTGTACTTGTTAAATAATTCCGCCGGTCTCCTACTCTTCATCATTAGTGCCAAAGTGTATAACTGTATTACCTTTTGTGCCCTTAAAAGATGATAAACGCTCTACAACTTCATCAACCTTTGCCCTTGGCAGACATATTCTGGTCGTCTTCCACCTATCTTTTTACAAAGCATGTTCCCCGTTTCCCCCGACAAAAGGGTCACCAACAACTACTAGTTCCTGTGGGACCAGCGCATTCTGCCTTGGGGGTTGCCGCTGTGTTGCGTGATGACCAAGTGTAAGCTCTGGCGTTGATATGGGCAGCTGAGAGCTTAATGGGCCCCTCAATTTAGATCCTTCGAGAGCATCCATCCTGTCCTTCAAGCTCCCATATAGGCCTCTCTCATATAGGCCCATAACAACGCTGAGGTGTCGCCTGATTTCGTTACACTCCTTGCATCGGGCGCACACACAAAGACATTCCCCCAATGGCAATATCCTGTCCGGTCCCGATTGCTCCACAAACATCATGCAAACGATGCATTTTTAAAGGCTGTGATTCAGAGGGCAGCTGCCCCCCTCAGTTCTCCTATGAGCCACAGCACTCCCATTAGCTTGAGCCTTTTGCTTTGCTGCTCTGGTCTGAGTCATGATTTCGATTTAGTTTCAATAAAATTTTAATTTCAGTACAAAATTATCACCCTAAACTTGTGTCCCAACACAGTCATAACGCTATATATATTTTTCAGTATCGAGTATTACCTACGAGTTCAGTTTGTATAACTTCCGTATCAAGTTATGTGTTAATTAATTATGTTCGGTTTGTGATCTAAGTCGTTATATGTATTTAGTTAAAAAGTACAATTTAATTGACAATGAAGTAAAACAAACTTAATAGATTTTACTGATTAATTGACAATGTTATATTATATTGTATACTATACTATACTACGCTTACGCTATCTAATATGGGATTTATTATTATTATTATTATTTTAGGGTTGCCCGTAACTAAATACATTAACCCGTATTTGTGTTTGTAAATTGCGTATGTTCTATGGTCGATTTGCCTGTTTTGCTGGACGAAAAAACCCCAGTTACTGGGGAGAAAAACCTTGCTATCTATGCCTCAGACCGACTAACTCAGCCACGGAGTGCAAAAAGCCCATTAAAGCCCATTAAATCCCGCCTCATCGACGGGATTCGAACCCAGGCCTTTTCCACCCGGTGTGGAAAAGGCCTGGGTGATTGAGGATGGTGACGATACCACTGTGCTACTCACACAGACATCTAAATTGGGATATAACGTTGTACCCTATAACGATGGCGGCAAGTGACGAACGGTAAAACTACGGACACTTAATTATTAATTAACTTCCAAATCTCGCTGTCTCAATTCAGAATAAATAAGGATCCTGACTAGATCTATAAGCTACTTATAGAAAATAATTTAATATAACAATTGGTGAATAAAGCGGCTAAATATGGCTAAAAAACTTCTCGTTCAGCGGAGCTGCAACTTGTAACACGTGAATTTCTCTGTACAATGAACAATTGTACAGAGAAATAGAGTGGGCTAGTAAATCGGAATGTCTTATAATGGGGGATTTTAACTTCCCAGCTATTGACTGGAACTTGTGGGTTGGGTACTCACACACTAGTCAGACTTTTGTGGATTTATTGGATGATTGTTTTCTGCAGCAGCATGTTCGAGAGGCAACCAGAGAAAGTAATACTCTTGATCTGGTTATCAGCAGTGATCATTCATGTATTAGGAATTTGCAGATAAAAGAACCACTAGGTGGCAGTGATCAGAGTGTACTGACGTGGGATTTACTTAAAGATTTAATTACCATCAGGGGTAAAGGAAAGGGTTTTTGCTTCCGTAAAGGCGAGTAGAGTGGTCTGCGACAGTTTTTAAATTCTGTACAGTGGGATCAACTGACGATGTTACCAACAGTAATTTCTAAGTGGGAAGCATTCAAGGAATTAATCGTGGAAGCTACTAAAAGTTTCATACCTATTAAGAAATATTGTTCAAGGTTTAGGCCTAATTGGTTGTCAAATGAACTAATGAGACTCGTAACAGAGAAGAAAAATGCATGGGATGCATATAAATTATCAAGCGACTCAGAAGCCTATGGCAGATATAAGTTAATCTGTAATCAGGTCAGGCGAATAAGGAGGTTCGGCAGGCGAAGGCAGATTACGAGAAATCCTTGGCAAAAGATGCTAAGAAAAACAGCAAGGATTTCTTTACTTATATAAACTCTAAAAGGAAGGGGTTGAATCTGATTGGTGCACTTGACATCGATCGTTCGACTGTTGATGATCCTGCTCAGATAGCAAACATAACTGAATGAGTATTTTGCATCTACATTCTCACGTGAGGAATTATTAATGTTTGAAAATGGCAGAAGGTTATCAAATTGTAGCAGGGTGCTTAATGATCGTGTAATAACTGAGAGCAAAGTGAAAGAGAAATTGTTGAAGTTAAACGTAAGAAAAGCACCTGGGGTGGATGGGATCTATCCAGTTATATTAAAGGAGGCGGCAAAGCAACTAAGCAAACCCTTAGCCATAATTATGAGAGCATCCTTGGACTCAGGGGAGGTTCCCACGGACTGGAGATGTGCAAATGTATCCCCAATTCACAAAGGGGGATCGAAGGGTGACACGAGTAATTACAGCCCAGTTAGTTTAACTTCTGTTCCAGGTAAAATAATGGAGCCGCTGGTTAAAGATGCATTGCAGGATCATCTAGACAAGACTGCAGCAATAATTCAGACACAGCATGGGTTTGTTAAGGGAAAGTCTTGTCTGACAAATTTGATAGGGTATTATGATGTGGTTACAAAGAAATTGGATGCAAAAAACAATTTTGATATCATATATTTGGATTTCAGGAAAGCTTTTGACACTGTTGCGCATGGAAGACTATTGTACAAATTGGAGCAGAATGGTATTAAGGGTAAGTTGCTACAATGGATAAAAGGATGGTTAAGTGGGAGAAGACAGAGGTTGGTAATCAATGGGTGCTGCTCTTCTTGGACTGTTATTAATGGAGTCCCACATGGTTCGGTGTTAGGTCCACTGTTGTTTTGTATATTTATCAATTATATTGATGAAGGTATATCAGGCTTAATGTCGAAGTTTGCAGATGATAAAAAGGTTGGTAGGGTTGTTAATGACAGTAATGGCAGTGTGCTACTGCAACAGGATCTAGATAATTTGGGCAGATGGGCTAAGAAGTGGCAACCGAAGTTTAACCTTGACAAATGCAAAGTACTGCATATGGGTAGAAATAACCCCAGAGAAACGTACCAACTGTGTGGTACTACACTTAAGGTGGTAGAAAATGAAAAAGACCTGGGAGTAATGGTGCAATCAGATATGAAGTTCTCTGAGCAATGCAGACAGGCTGCCAGGACAGGTCATGGGGTTTTGTCAATGATATATAAGAATTTTGCTAGCAGGGAAAAGGAGGTGATTATCCCTCTGTATAAGGCAATGGTCAGGCCACGGCTTGAGTACTGCGTACAGGTCTGGAGGCCTCATTTTAGGAAGGATGTAGAGTTGCTGGAACGAGTACAGAGAAGGGCAACAAGATTGGTGAGGGGAATGAAGGGATCCTCTTACCAAGAGAGGCTTAAGTTCTGCAAATTGCAGTGGCTGGAGACTAGGCACCTGCGCGGTGATCTGATTGAGGTATGTAAGGCCTTGAATGGATTGGGCACGCTGGATTCTGATGGGATCCTTCCATTTGTTCAGATTACGAACCGAAGGGGGCATAAATTCAAATTAAGAAAAGACAGATGTAGAATAGATGTGCGGAAATTTGCCTTTAGCCAGCGGGTGGTTAATTGCTGGAACAAACTTCCATCTGTCGTTGTGGAAGTTGATAGCTTGAATAAATTTAAGGAGGAACTGGACAGTCATTTGGAGGGAATGGTGTGATTTTTTTTTTTTTTTTTGGCTGATGCTGCATAAGCTCCTACATTTGCTTTCTTGCATCACATTCCACTACTACTACTACTACTACTACTAATTTGATATCCTTACCGATACTAAGTAATACCTACAAAATCTCTATTTAACTTTCATTTTAAACTAAATATCTTAACTAGGAATATAATGATACTCTAGAAAATAAGTTAATATTCCAATTTAAGCAAATAAAACAGAAAAATACTTCTCTGTTCCAGCAGCAGTAAAAACTTCGCCTGCGTAAGGCTACACTCGTTCTTTCCCCATTTGATCGCCCTTTGAGCCCCGTTGTGTCGCCCTTTGATCCTCCTTTGTGAATTGGGGTCACATTTGAACATCTTCAGTCCATGGGTACCTCCTCTGAGTCGAAGGAAGCTCTCATAATTATGGCTAAGGGTTTGCTTACTTCCATTGCTGCCTCCTTTAATGTAACTGAGTAGATTCCATCCACCCCGGATGCATTTTTTAGGTTGATCTTCAAATCGTTCTCCTCCACTTTCCTCTCAGTTATTACAAAATCATCTAGCTCACTGCCAGAGTTTAATTCACCTCTGGCATTCCCCTACCTGAAGAACTCCTCATGTGTAAATGTAGATGCAAAACACTCATTTAGTTTGTTAGCCACCTGAGCAGGATCATCAACAGTTGAACCATCAATATTCAGTGGACCAATCTGATTGATCCCTTTCCTTCTAGAGTTTACATAGGTAAAGAACTCTTTTCTGTTTTTCTTGCATCATTTGCCAAATATTTCTCATAATACGCCTTTGACTGCCTAATCTCCTTTGTGACTTGGTTACAGACCAGCTTATATCTATCATAGGCTTCCATGTCACCCATTAATTTATATGTATCCCATGCATTTTTCTTCTCTCCCATAGATCTCATTAGTTCATCTGACATCAATTTAGGCCTGAACTCTTAACAATATTTCTTAGTTGGTATGTAAAGCCTAGTAACTTCCAAGATAAATTCTTTGAATTCTTCCCATTTTGAATACAACTTTGGTAACATCATCAGTTGATCGCACTGTATAGAATTTAAATGAACTGATGGGGAGGGATTTTATGATGAAAACCTTTTGGATTAACAACTTGGCTTTAGTAACTTTACAAAGCTTATGGCAAAGATTTTACTCATCATGACCAGCCAAGTCAGTAGATAGAATTTATTTTTTAAAGATATTATTTATTAAACAGAGAAGGTGCAAAGGTTTTTGTTAATGCAATTGAGGGTACATTAAGGGATCAGGGAAGCTGCTAGTTTAGGGAAGTTGCCACAAGGTGGGCTGAGGTCAACAGAATGGGACAAAATTACATTTGCATCCTCTTAGAGACTGTGTAACCATCAATAACCTTAAACACCGAAAGTGAAATTGTAACAGAAGCAAAATTCATCAGCCATTGAAGGACCACAAGGAAAAGCACTTTTAATGCCTTGGTGATATTGCATTTTGAGGGTCACCCGATAAGGTGACCCTCAAAAATAATGAGCCTTTGTTAATCATTAAATAATGATTAAAAATATTAAATTTAAATTTAATTTAAATAAATTTAAATTGAATAGAATTTAAATTTTACCTCTATCGTAAAATGAGGCATCGAGACCTCTATGTAGTACTCAATGTGTTACCCGTCCATTGCCTGATACAAAAGGATAATCACCTCCTTATCCCTGATAGCAAAATTCCTGTATATCATTGACTGCTGTTGTGACCTGGCTGCACTGCCCACAACACTTAATAGCTGATTGCACAATTACCCCAGGTCTTTTTCGTTCTCCACTATCCTGAATGTAGTGTCGCCCAGTTGTACGTTACTGAGAATACTGCAACCCATATGGAATACTTTTTATTTGTCAATGTTAAACTTCAGTTGCCACCTTTCAGACTATCTGCCCAATTTTTCTAGACCCTGTTTCAGTAGCGTACTGTCATTAACAACATTACACAATAAATTTAGAATTATATAATTTTCAATAAAATTATTTTCTCTTATAAGTTAAGCATAAATAAGTATATTAACTTATTTATACTTAAATTATAATTCTGTAGGCTTTTACTTAGAAGGGAAATTTTCTAATATTTACATTATTATCTTTAGGGAATATTGGTTTGATGTTCGTGATCTCATGTGCCTTAGTTCCAGGTGTGTTGTCAAACAGACCCGTTTTTTTTTTTAGGTTAAATTTTTAGGTAGGTACTATTTTGTAATTTTACTCTTATGTAGTTAAGTGTTTGTACATTTGAAGAAGTGGAAAAAAAATATTTTGTGAAAAAATGCCGTACTTATTTTTATGTGTCCTATTGAAACAACATTAATTGGTTAGTTTTGTCTGCTTGTGTCGTGTTGATTTGTTTTTGCTTATGATGAAATTAGATATATTTTTGTTTGAGTTTACTCGGAATTTTTGAAAATTAATTATCAAATAAAACCGAAAAAGATGTTTAAGTTATTGAGATATTTGTGTTTTTGAAATCACAGGTGGATTTAATAACGAAGGGGAGAGATATAGGATTTGGCTTTGAATGAGTAGATCATATTAGATTTCCGCACTTATATTAAGTCGCAGTTGTAGTTGATCAATATAAAAGAATTGGGCTGAAATTTAGTATCCGGTACCCTTCGTGTTACGCTGCGTGACGAACAGAAGGTTGCGTGAAGGACATGAACTGAGAAAAATAGTTGTAATTAGAAGGAAAAAAAAAAAAAAAAAAAAAAACCTAAACACTTATAGGAGCGGTCATTTTTTTAATCGACTTTCATTTTTGTTTAGTGAAAAAAAAGGTTATGTTTTGACGCGACTTCGGGAGGGATTCAAGCAAAAATCGGTCGTTGGCCAGGGACGGATATTAAAGTTTTACCAAAGATGTTCTATAATATTTGCCAACCGCAGAACCAATCTTCCGTGCTTTCTGAGGTTGGCAAGGGCTGTTCATATAGTTTTTGGGTGGTTATATAACATATCTGAAAGGACAGTATAGAAATTGAGAAGGACGATGATAATTAAGGTTGTAAGAAATGAGCACAATGGATTCTTCCTCTTGCCCAGATTACTCGCCTGAGGGGACATAAATTTAAATTCAGGAAAGACAGTTGCAGAATTAATGTGCAGAAATCTGACTTTGCCTTTAGCTGGCAAGTGTTTGAATGCTGGAACTAACTTCCATCTGTCATTCTGGACATTCTTAACTTAAATAAATTTAAGGACAAACTTTTGGAGCGAATGGATGAGTGAAATGGGAAGTTTTTTTTGGCTGATGCTGTATAAGCTTGTTTTCTTGTATCATATGCCTCTGCTAATGTTACTGGTATTGTTACCAACTGTGTAGTGAAAATGAGCCCTCCATCCTTAAATATTTGGTGATGAGTCCAGGAAAAGGCACCTTGCATGTGTGCATGCCGAGTTGTGTGCATGCCGAGTTGTGTGCACGCCGAGTTGTGTGCACATTGAACAATATGTACTGCCGACCGGGGCGCCTCCGTAGCCAGGTGGGCAAGAGCAGCAGTGCGTAGCACACGCTTCTTGATTAGACCAGGGTTCGAGCCTGTGACCACCAAATACGGAGGATGCGGAAAGGCCAGGGAATGACCACCGCATATCCCCGGAGCAATATGGCCTTAGTTGTCAATGCGCCTAAAAAAAAAAAAACACTGCCGACCGGGCTAGCCTGGTGGGTAAAATGCCTGCCTGGCAACCCAAAGGTCACGGGTTCGAATCCCACCTGAGGCTTGGATCACAGTAAAATGCAAAAACTTTGGCTTCTGTGGCCATAATGCACCTCCCAATGCGCCAACAACTAACAAAAAAGAAAAAAAAAAACAATATGTACTAAAAACGTGGGTAAAAATATTCATGCAGACATGTAGTAAAATATATGAAAATATGCACCAAAACTCTATATATGCGGTGATGTTTTATATTTGTTACTTTTATTACAATACATTTATTATACATTTATTAACTAAATTACAATTTTTTTTATATTTGGAATGAATTATAAATAATTCATTCCCCAATCATGCTCACCCAGTACTAATAGTTATTATTAGTACCCAATACTAATAGCTCACCAGTGGTTATTAGTAGATATTAGATTAAATGCATTTGCATATGCAAATATATAATGTGGCCTTTTTAACCATTAGTGCATATAAATACATATAACGTGAATAACGTGCCTATTTATAGAGATATGCCATCTGGCAACAATGCATATTTTGTATGTAAATGTGATTTTAAACATTAAAAAAATTGCAATATTAGTTTGGGAAAAGATTTCATATGCATGGAAATACATGTCAATGACATTTAATTCTCCTGCCATCAATAACATTAGATGAGTGTACATTGTACATTTTTTGAATCTTATAACAGGTAACATTCAATTTTGCTATAAAAAATTTACAGAACACACTGATGATTGAGCTTTCGTTCAAAATGCTTAGCACAGAACAACCGTTCTGTGTTAGGGCTCATTTCAAATTTTCATTAAATGGTATTGATGTTATCACAATTTTTGATTAAATATGCTGATGATATTAAAATGATCAGGATTATTTATAGTGAGAATTAAGGAATGTTGCTGTAACGAGACACACAAATTATGCAACTGGTCTAAAAATGACAATGAAGTTTTAATGCTAGTAAATGAAGGTTTTGCTTCTGGATGAAATGACCTTGGGGTTATAAACAGTCCAATGTGAAATCTCAAGACTATAATACTAGGACTAGGATAGACTAGGATAGATGTGCGGAAATTTGCCTTTAGCCAGCGGGTGGTTGGTGGGTGGAACAGACTTCCATCCCTTGTCGTGGAAGTTGATAGCCTAAATAAGTTTAAGGCTCAGCTGGACAGGTATTTCGAACGAACGGAGGGGTGAAGTGGAAGTGGTTATTTTTATTTATTTATGTTACTTTTTTTTTTTTTTTTTTTTTTGGCTGATGCTGCATAAGCTTGCTTTCTTGCATCAAATGCCTCTACTAATGCTAATGCTAATAGGTCTTCAAAAATAGCATGTGGGATACTGTTAATCGTATAGAATTTTTCCTCAGTGTACAAATTAATGGTCAGAGCACATCCTGTGTACCACATAAAGGTCTAGAAGTCTGATTTTATGAAATGAGACTAGTTAGCATTGGCAATGGCCATAATCAAAATAATCGATTACAGCAGATCTAAATAATTGATTATGGTATTTCCATAATTGATCATTACAATATTTGACTTTGATAATTGATTATGGAAATGATCAGAGATGAGAGAGAGAAAAAGATTTTTTAATTTTTGTCATTTTTGATTTCATAATTATTTACAGCTTAAATAGCAAAAAACAGAGCTATGATGCTCAATACATTCTACGCTCAGTATGTTCTACAGAGATTTCATTATTTATGGAAGAATAAGAGAAATTTAACTCAATGTGCTACATAGAACACTTCTGTCAGAAATTAAAATGAATATAAAATTAAAGCAAAATGATTTAGCATATTGAGGTAAATTTTTCTTATTCTTCTACGAATTAAAGCTTAAATGAACTGATGGGGGGTGGGGGGATTTTATGATGAATTCCTTTTGGATTAACAACTTGGCTTTAGTAACTTTACAAGGCTTATGGGGAGAGATTTTACTCATCATGACCAGCCAAGTCAGTAGATAGAATTTATTTTGTAAAGATATTATTCATTAAACAGAAAAGGTGCAAAGGTTTTTGTTAATACAATTGAGGGTACATTAAGGACTCAGGGAAGCTGCTACAAGGTTGGCTGAGGTCAACGGCATGGGACAAAATTACATTTGCACCCTCTTAGAGACTGTGTAACCATCAATAACCTTAAACACCGAAAGTGAAATTGTAACAGAAGCAAAATCCATCAGCAATTGAAGGACCACAAGGAAAAGCACTTTTAATGCAATGGTGGCATTGAATTTTGAGGGTCACCCGATAAGGTGACCCTCAAAAATAATGAGCCTTTGTTAACCATTAAATAATGATTAAAAATATTAAATTTTTTTCTACCTTTGTAAATATAGACAAACTTTTACTGCAATCATTTCTAAAGTGATTATTTTATAATTTTCATCGTAAATATTTCACAGTGCAAGAACTTGTTATATGACTAGTTTCTGACTAGTTCAATTAATATCTATAATGTTAACCGTTTATGGTAAATTATATACTATATATAATAATAATAAATGACACTATTATATTATGTGAAATTATTAACAAAATAGATTTCTTTAAACTCGTGGAATACAAGCTCAATTTTTACACCAAATTGTTAGCAAGTGACATTTCAGGATTTTTACCAAACCCTATCATCAGTCCATAAATGCTATGGGGGGAAAATAGAGGACAATTTAATAACTATGTAAAATAATTGATAGATAATTAATCAGAAGTAATTACAATTAAAAATCTTTAATTTTAGTTTATGTTATAAGACAATATGGTGTGCATTTACGAACTTAAAAACTATAACGGCGCCTCCGTAGCCAGGTGGGCAGGAGCAGCACGTAGCACACGATTCTTGATTAGACCGGGGTTCGAACCCATGCCCACCAAATACAGAAGATGCGGAAAGGTCAGGGAATGACCACCGCATATCCCCAGAGCAATATGGCCTTAGTTGCTAATGCTCCTAAAAACCAAATAACAAACAAACAAACAAACAGACAGAAACTATAACTTTTTTTTTTTGGCTATGCTGCATAAGCTTGCTTTCCTGCATTGTATGCCTCTACTAATGCTATAACCAAGGTAAAACACAAGAGAAAACGTTAACCATGAAAACTGTGCATACCTATGAATCAATGGATAAGGCTCTCTTAATTCCTACATTGCAATTCAGTTACAACAATACCTGTATTGTGTGGAGTCTTTATAAAGAATAACAAGATGAGGTTATGGTGTGAGGCTATCCAATAAATAAGGAACACCCTGAGGGCAAAGACTGTAAAATGACTATGCTGGTTCTAGGCTACAGCTTTGAATCGGGAGGTTTAGCCAGGAGAATAATCTCAAACCAAAAATCTTACATGTGGAGCGTTACATCCTCTCCATGTAAGATTTGCTCCTGACAATGTTTAGCTGTTTTTACTCTTCTTGTGGTAGCATTTCGTAGATGGTATTCTAATGATTGGGGTTAGGGTGAGTTATGGTCAGTAGCCTTTTCTTCACTTCATTTTCTGTTGTTCTTTTGAAGATATTAAAGTGCAGAATGTCAATTTGATCCTTGTTTTCTCTTGATAGAAAGGTCACTAAAAAGCCTGACGAAGAAGGCCTCCTTGAAGGTTCTCTGTATCTCTGAATTGGAAGGCTGTATTCGCTTTGTTTCCTATCATACTGTACATCCTTCTTGTGTTCATACAGTCTGGACTGAAGCTGCTGGTAGGATTCTGCAATGTTGGTGACCCCAAAACTGGACCTTTCGTGGTATACTGAACCCTCTGGGATTGTCAGGTTACTTTGGGCCTTCAAGACAGGAAAACCAGAGACTGTGTCAACCTAGAAAGCAGTCAGGATCCTTAGCACTACAAACTATAAGAAAAATATTTATTAGCATTAGCATTAGTAGCGGCATACAATGCAAGAAAGCAAGCTTATACAGCATCAGCCAAAAAAAAAAAAAAAAAAAAAACTCCTTCCCATTTCCCTATCCATTCACTCCAAATATTTGTCTAGTTCTGTCTTGAATTTATTTAAGCTCTCAGCTTCCACAATGACAGATGGAAGTTTGTTCCAGCAATCAACCACCTGCTGGCTAAAGGCAAATTTCGACACATCTATTCTACAACCGTCTTTCCTCGATTTGAATTTATGTCCCCTCAGGCGAGTAGTCTGGGCAAGAGAAAGAATCCCATCAGCATTGAGCTTGCTCAAACCATTCAAAGCCTTGTACACCTCAATCAGATCACCTCGCAGGTCCTTAGTCTTCAGACACTGCAATTTGCAGAACTTTAGTTTTTTTTCATGAGTAACCCTTTTTTCCATTAGAGTCTCTGTACTGTACTATATAGTAAAGTAAAGTAAAAAACATGCCTGCAAAAGAAAGAAAAGCTATCCAGAACCTTAAGAATGACAGATCCATTCATACCTCAAAAGCCGACAAAGGCAAAGCTAGAGTTATTCACAATCATGCGGACTATATAGAGAAAGTGCACAACATACTGCAAGATAATGCTGTATATAAAAGTCTAGAAGAAGATCCCACTGGCAAACTAGAATGGAATGTAAAACAGAAACTGAACACATCACTAGATCACAGGAAGATTGATGACAGTATCCACAAGAAGCTAAACCCTAATAATTCTGAAGCTTCATTCATGTTTTGCTAACTTCAAAGTACACAAGCCTGGATTTCTAGCAAGGCCTATTGTCAGTGGAAAACACCACCCAGGGCAAAAGATATAGAGATATTTAGGAAAACTGCTCACCCAGCTGGAACTGAAGAATCCTGTTACCATTAAGAACAGCCAAGATTTAGTGTCCAAAATCAGGAGGATAAATGTCAATTCTGAGGACCTCTTGGTTTCTTTAGATGTAGATTTCATTTTTAACAACAATCCTACCGGAAGAAGCAAAATTATGTCCCAAGGAATCCCTATACAGCCACTTTGTCATAGGTCAATCTGGGCACTTATCCATAGAAAATGTTTTGCATCACATTCACTTCCCTTTAGTATTTGCTTGCTTCTCTTTCAATGGAAGCTTCTACCTATAAAAATTCGGTCTCATCATGGGCAACTCCCTTTCTCTGTTCTTGGCAGAGGTCTTCATGAAGTGACTGGAAACCACTTTTTTAGAAGAACACATGTTCAAACCCAAATTCTGCTGTTGATACATGGATGATATCCTGTGCATTTGGAATGGCAACCAGGAGACCTACACAGTTTCTTCATTTACTTAAACTCTTTCCATAAATCCAATAAACTCAAAATGGAAATTGATTAAAATGGCACTGTGCCGTTCCTGGATATTCTGCTGCAAAGAACTCCCAATGGTATACAAACAGAAAACCAACCAATAGGACTTTGCAAATGGGAGGTGCATTGGATGTGCCGCACAAGGGCCCCCGATCTGGGGGGGGGGTCACAATCGAGGGAGCCATCAAAGCCTCAACATAAATAAATGGCTCCTTAATCCCTTTTGCATCCGAGCTCCCAAGTACCTTTGCACAGCCCTGCCGGCGAATACTCATCATACATACAGCTATGCCCACCCCACTGCACAAAACTAGGGGTAGTGAAATTGTACTGAAATGTACTTCAGGTGCTCAAAATATGTAGTGATCACCTTCTTCAAATTGAACTCTCAGCCATAACTCAACTAGCCTTTAACAAAGGTTGCCTGCTCCACACGATAAAGAAAATCATAGACCAAGCCACCAAAGATATCAAAGATTCCAGAAATAAAATGAAGGACCTTCCACACATCTGCTTTCACTCTTTCAGGTATCAGCAAAAGCTGCCAAAAAACAAGGTGTGGTTACATTCTACAGGAGTTCATCATCCCTCAAACGATGCCTAAAATTACCCAGTGACAATCGCAGAGGACCAGTATACCAGATAAGGTGCAGTTGTGGGGTCACCTACATCAGAGAATCTATTGGCTGCTTCAATCCAGACTGGAAACACAAGAATTGTGTACAGTATGGTTGTCCAACAGATCAGATACAGTCAGGGCTCACAATACTGGTCAAAATCTTATTACCTGTATTTTTAATTTAAGAAACCGGGATACCAGTATTCCAAAATTTTTCATCATTTACTGTTGATTTATAAAGTACGTCTATTACTGCTAAGTGTATACCCTGGACCAAACAAAGCTGCTGTTCGGCATCAGTTACTTTACTTACCTTAGTCAGATATTGTTGTAATTGAATTTGGCCATAACTGATGCAGCATCAGTTGGCACGCAAATTACGTCTTTAGAAAGACAGAGACTGTATTCACATATTTTTTTATCTACAAGTTCTAAGCAATTCTCTGCTGGCATACTACCGTACACAAGCATTAGTTCAATATCCCACAAAATTCCCCCAACAGAGCGAACATTTATATTTAAAATAGTCTACTTTTGTCCACTCGTCAAAATTCAGACTACAGACTAAATCTTTTAGCTTCTGATTTAGGTTGAGCTATTTCATTTACTACTGTTTTTCGAATATGATTGCTGCCATCCAGTACCATTTTTTAAATTGTTACTGGCAATTTGGGTAAATCACTAAAACCTGTGGCGATCAATCTTTTCTGATATCATGTCAACAAAATAGGCAACTCATACACCAACCATTAAGTTCAATTATTACTGTAAACAAATGTTGATACAAAAATAAAATAAAATCTGAAAATTATGTTTACAATGAAATAAACCGATATGATAAAATAATAAAATGTGATAACTGTATTTACAATAAAATAAAACTGACATAATCTACCATAAAATAATATAAATTAAAACGTTGTGCAATAAAATACTATAAAACATACGCGTAATTAAAAGCGATAAAACCTGCAGCTTTTGGAAGCGTCAGCTTCCTTCCTCAATAGTATCAAAGCTTCTTGCAACACCTCCTTAAATAGCAGGCTCACGGTGCTTCCACACGTGGTTCATCCCTTTTTCGGGATATTTTCTGATATCAATGGAAGTAGAGAAAAGATGAAACGGTATGCCATCATAGGCTCTCTTATGAGCCAGTACTTCTGGCAGTTTTTCTCTTTTATTGCTCTTGAAGTAATCAGTCAATAAAAATTTCGGCTTTGCCTCTGTTGTTGTAGTAAGTTCATGTTCATCATTCTCTAAATTAGATGCCTGCACATTTCTTTTTCTTAAATGTATATCATTTATTGTCTTCAAATGCATATGGAGCCCACTTGTAGATCCCCCACCACATCAAATTTCTTTTGAACATTTTTCAAACTGTGCTAGCTAACAATTTTTTAATTATCTAATAATAAAACCATACTGAAGACATCTCTTCCTTTTCTGTGTTCTATGAAGATAATTTTTGTTTCCGTTAGGTTTGTAAATATAAAATTAATTTAAATGAATACAATTCAAAATGAATCAAAAATAAAAAAATATCCTTTTTGACTTTATATGGCACTGTATCCTTATTAACGAAAGAAAAGGATTGATATTTAAGCTTGGTTAGGAAACGAGATCTCAGTTTCTTGACGATTCCAGGTTTCTGTTATATTTGCATTTTGTATAACAGTTCCTCAGTTGAAAAATCAGTAATATTAATGATTTATTATTGAATCATTAATATTACTGATTTTATAACCTTTATGTGAATAAATCATAAACAATTATTTTTTAAATTAGTACCGAAAAAGCGGTATTTTTGTATCAATACTGGTATTTGAATACCCTGTAAAAAATGACCGGTATTCGGTTTCCCGGGATCTCGACAATGTAAGTCCTAGATACAGCCTACGATGACTTCCAATGTGAGAACTTCTGGTAATTCAGAGATACAACAGTAATCACCACTGATCAAAACTACAAAAGAACCTTCAAGGAGGCCTTCTTCATCTGGCATTTTAGTGAAATTTTGTCAATAGAAAACAAGAGTGAAATTTCAACATTCTGTAGAAGTACTTCAACAAAGAACAATAGAAAATGAAGTGAAGAAAAGGTTACTGACCGTAACTCACCTTAACCGCAATCATGAGAATACCACCCACCAGATGATTCAGGGCTATGGCCTAACACCAGCATGGTTGTCTTATGGGCTTTGCCCTCAGGGTGTTCCTTATTCATTGAATAGCTTTCACAATAATCTTGCCTTAAATTTTATAAAGTCCTAGTGCGAGTCAGATATTTTTGTAATTGAATTGCAATGTATGAACTAAGAGGCCATATCCATTGAGCCATAGGTATGTACAGTTTTCGTAGTTAACATTATCTTGTTTCATCTTAGTTATAATTTCTAAGTTTGTGAATCCACATCATATTGTCTTATAATGTAATCTAAAATTAAAGACTTTTAGGTGTAATTACTTCTGATTAATTATCTATTAATTTATTAGCATTAGTAGAGTCATATGATGCAAGAAAGCAAGCTTATACAGCATCAGCCAAAAAAACCCTTCCCATTTCACTTGTCCATTCACTCCAAAAGTTTGTCCAGTTCTTCCTTGAATTTATTTAAGTTAAGAACGTCCACAATGATGGATGGAAGTTAGTTCCAGCATTCAAACACTTGCCAGCTAAAGGCAGAGTCAGATTTCTGCACATTAATTCTGCAACTGTCTTTCTTGAATTTAAATTTATGCCCCTTCTAGTGTGTAATCTGAGCAAGAGGAAGAATCCCATAACAACACTGCCAACCTTTGTATTCTGCAAAAAAAAAAAAAAAAAAAAAAACTGCAGCCATTATCAACCCATTGCAGGATGGAAGCCTCCTCAACATTACCATTAGCATTAGCATTAATAGAGGCATTTGATGCAAGAAAGCAAGCTTATGCAGCATCAGCCAAAAAAAAAAAATAAATAAATAAAAAATAACCACTTCCACTTCACCCCTCTGTTCATTCGAAATACCTGTCTAGCTGAGCCTTAAACTTATTTAGGCTATCAACTTCCACAACAAGGGATGGAAGTCTGTTCCATCAACCAACCACCCGCTGGCTAAAGGCAAATTTCCTCACGTCTATCCTGCATCTGTCTTTCCTCAATTTGAATTTATGCCCTCTCAGGTGATTACTCTGAGCAAGAGGAAGAATCCCATCAGTATTGAGCATGCTCAAACCATTCAAGGCTTTATACACCTCTATCAGATCACCTCGCTGGTGCCTAGTCCCCAGACACTGTAATTTGCAAAACTTAAGCCTTTCTTCGTAAGAGCACCCCTTTGTTCCATTCACCAATCTTGTTGCCCTTCTCTGTACTCGTTCCAGCATCTCTACATCCTTCTTGAAATGAGGCCTCCAGACCTGTATGCAGTACTCTAGGTGTGGCCTGACCATTGCCTTATACAAGGGAATAATCACCTCCTTATCCCTGCTAGAAAAATTCCTATATATCATCGACAATACACCATGAGCTACTCTTGCAGCCCATCTGCACTGCTCAGAGAACTTCATATCTGCCTGCACAAACACCCCCAGGTCCCTTTCATTCTCTATCACTGTCAGTGTAGTACCACAGAGTTGATATGTTGCTCTGGGGTTGCTGTTTCCCATATGTAGTACTTTACATTTGTCAATGTTAAACTTCATTTGCCACCTCTCAGCCCATCTGCTCAACCTTTCCAGATCCTGTTGCAGTAGCATAGTGTCAGTAGTGTCCTTGACAACCCTGCCAACCTTCGTATCGTCGGCAAACCTGGACATTAAGCTTGATATACCATCATCAATATCATTTATAAATACAGAAAACAATAATGGACCCAGTACTGAACCCTGAGGGACTCCATTAATAACATTAGTCCATGATGAGCAGTGTCCATTGATTACCACTCTCTGTCTTCTCTCCCTCAACCACCCCTTTATCCATAGCAGCAATTTGCCTCCAATGCCACACAGCTCCAATTTGTGCAGCAGTCTTCCATGTGCAACAGTATCAAAAGCCTTTCTAAGATCCAAGTATATAATATCAAAGTTATTCCCTGCATCCAATTCTTTTGTGACTGCATCATAGTATCCAATCAAATTGGTCAGGCAAGACTTCCCCTTAACAAAACCATACTGTGTCTGAGCTATAACTGAAGTCTTGTCTAGATGATCCTGCAGTGCTTCTTTAACCAGTGCCTCCATTAATTTTCCAGGAACAGAAGTTAAACTAACAGATCTATAATTACTTGTGCCGCCCTTTGATCCTCCTTTGTGAATTGGGGTCACATTTGCACATCTCCAGTCCATGGGTACTTCCCCTGAGTCCAAGGAAGCTCTCATAATTATGGCTAAGGGTTTGCTTACTTCCTTTGCTGCCTCCTTTAATATAACTGGATAGATCCCATCCACCCCAGGTGCCTTTCTTGTATTTATCTTCAACAATTTCTCCTCCACTTTACTCTCAGTTATTACAAGATTCTCTAGCTTACTGCCAGAGTTGAATACACCTCTGGCATTCCCCTCGCTGAATAACTCATGTGTGAATGTCGATGCAAAATATTCATTCAGTTTGTTAGCTACCTGAGCAGGATCATCAACAGTTGACCCATCGATATCAAGTGGACCAATCTGATTCATCCCCTTCCTTCTAGAGTTTACATAAGTAAAGAACTCTTTGCTGTTTTTCTTTGCATCCCTTGCCAAAGATTTCTCGTAATCTGCCTTCGCCTGCCTAACCTCCTTTGTAACTTGGTTACAGATCAACTTGTATCTATCATAGGCTTCCGTGTCATGTGTTAATTTGTATGTATCCCATGCTGTTGTTGTTGTTGTTTTGGTGTTTAGGAGCATTAGCAACTAAGGCCATATTGCTCTGGGATATGCGGTGGTCATTCCCTGACCTTTCCGCATCCGGTAGTGTATCCCATGCATTTTTCTTCTCTGCCATATGTCTCATTAGTTCATCTGACATCCACTTAGGCCTAAACCTTGAACAATATTTCTTGTTGGTATGTAAAGCCTAGTAGCTTCCAAGATAAGTTCTTTGAATGCTTCACATTTTGAATTTGCTGTTGGTAACATCATCAGTTGGTCCCACTGTATAGAATTTAAATACTGTTTCAGTCCATCGTAGTCGCCTTTACGAAAGCAATAACCCTTCCCTTTACCCCTAACCCTATGTTATTGATATACAGTGCGACGGGGGAGAGTGAGAGCAAAAGATGAACAAATTTCAACTTTACTGCGCATGAGCTGCACATGAAGCTGCATATACAAGAATTTGTATTCCAACTGTCATATTTATATGTGTGCATTCGAATTCGTGCTCAACGTTTGTCGGAAATTACATCGTTTTCACGAGAGAAATGGATCGCGTCGGTCGAGCCGTATACAGTCAGTCCTCGTATAACACGTGTTTACACTACACGAATTCGATCATACACTATTTATAAATACGGTCATGATATCTTATAATATAACACGAACCGAATTGGCTTATGCACGATTCGCCTTTGTGTTTACAAGAAATGGCAGTCGAACGCAAAATCACCCCAACCAAACGCAACACGATAGGAATGAAGAGAAGATCTGAAAATGTATTTGTTTTAGGGGAAACACATTTCACCATAATAACGTAAAAACCAACACAATTCCAGCCCTCGGTATGCAATTAGATCGAGTTTACTACCAGTTTATAACAGGTTTCACTAGCAGAAACGCAACTCGATTTTTATTGTTTTATGGTAGTAACCCCTAGAAATGTGAGGTGTTAATAGTGCATCTCTGCCTTTATGGTGTTGTTTATTCAGTTGCTACATGCGCGCAGCTTTGTTTATGCGTATCAAGCGTGCCTCCTCATTTTGTAATTGTGCTTTATTCCCAAAAAATGAGTAAAATACTTAAAAGGTGTGAAAAGGAAGCGTACTGGTGAAGACACTGCAGATTCAGAGAGAAAAAGAAAAGCAATTATCGATAAACAGAGGCGGACTGGGTCAAAAATTTATAGTGGCCTTATACTATGGTTTATGGCCAAAATCACACAGGCCCACTGGGGTTTCCCCGGTAACGCTTATGGCCAGTCGGCCTCTGTCGATAGAGAAAAAATATGAAATTGTGAAACGCTTTGAGCGAAATGAAAGACCATGTGATATTGCACGTGCTACAGGCCTAAATGAGGCAACGGCGAAAAGCACATGACAATTGCAAACATTACAGGTCTCAGCTCAATTGAAAAGGGCTTAAAAATTTTAGAAATCATAGACTAGAACGAAGAACGCGTTATAGCTACAAAGCAAGGAATAAAAAAATTATTAGCTTGCTACGAAGAAATTCTGCATGAAAAAAAGAAGTCTCTGTGTCTTCAGACGAATTTGTTAGATTTTATGAAGCCATCGACATCGAAATAACTTTTTTACGTAAGTCATTTATTTTTTAATACATATTTTGTATTAATATGTATAAAAAACTGCAATTTTATTAATATTTTTCTTCTAAACTAGTGTTTTTGTTAGCCGTTGGTTCCAATTAAACAAAATTTATATGTATTTATATGCAAAGTTTACCCCGACTTACGCGAATTCGACTTAAGCGATTTTCGTCGGACCCACCTATCGCGTAACTTCGGGGTATTACTGTATCTGCCTTTGATGTTTTGAGCAATACCTCAAATTCATCAAATTTATTTACTAAACTCCTATCATTGTTGTACACGCAAGTATACATGCACCTGTTCTTTTTCTTAGCTACCCTAACACAACCGATAGCATGGTTGCACGATTTTTGCACGATAGCATGGGCTTAGTGTGGTGTACTGCATAATGTGGTATTGTCGATTAATCAGTGAGTCTATTGATCTTGATGGGATTTATTGTCAATTAAATTGTATTTTTGACGCTATAAATATATATAACGACTTAGTCGTAACAAATAGTTGATGCATGGCTGTAGTGGTGCAGGTGATGCGGAGGTTGTATAAAGGGAGCACTAGATACCGAAAAGAAAAAAAAATATATATATATATATATATGTAACATAACTGTTTTGGGATGTAGCTTAGGGATTTAATTTTTGTTTTAAATTTTATTGAATTAAATTGGAATCATGACTCTGACCAGAGCAGCAAAGCAAAAGGCTCAAGCTAATGGGAGTGCTGTGGTTCAGGGGAGAACTGAGGGGGGCAGTTGCCCTCTGAATCACAGTCTATTAAAATGCACTGTTTGCTTGATGTTTGCGGAGCAGTCGGGTACGGGACATGATACTGCCAAGGGGGATGTCTTTGTGTGTGCACGATGTAAGGAGTGCAAGGAAATCAGGTGACAACTCAGCGTTGTTATGGGCCTTTATGAGACCTTGAAGGACAGGGTGGATGCCCTCGAAGGAAATAAATTGAGGGGCCCATCAAGCTCTCAGCTGCCCACATCAACGCCAGAGCTTGCACTTGGTCATCAGGCAACACAGGGGCAGCCCCCTAGGCAGAATGCGCTGGTCCCACAGGAACTAGTAGTTATTGGTGACTCTATTGTCAGGGAAACGGGGAACATACTTTGTAAAAAGGATAGGTGGAATAGGACCAGGGTATGTCTGCCAGGGGCAAAGGTTGATGATGTTGTAGAGCGGATATCATCTTTTAAGGGCACAAAGGGTGATATAGTTGTACACGTTGGCACTAATGATATTAAGAGTAGGAGACCGGCGGAATTACTTAGCAAGTACAGGTCACTGTTGAAAAAAAGCCGTGAATTAGGGTTGAACTTGAAAGTGTCTGCAATTCTGCCCAGACACGATAGGAGGGAGTATATGATGAGAGCCTTGTCGATCAATTCGGCCCTGGAGGGATTGTGCAAGGCTCAAGGGGTAGAATTTTTTTCAGCCTGGACTGTACTTGTTAACAGGAGAGATTGCTTCTACAGGGATGGGATACACTTAAATAGAAAGGGTGCAAGAATTTTTGCTGATGCTGTCGAGGCAGTGTTAGGTGGGTCGGAAAACTGCTAGTTGGGGGGGGATACAAGGACTAATAGATTAACAGTAGCCACTGGCAGAGGTGGAAGTGATTCTTGCACTGCTATTCAAATGAGCAGAAGTCTGAAAAACAAGATGCAGGATATTTCAGAGACTGCTGGGAGTCATTGCGTTACAAGTAAACACATGGGTTGTGTTAGGGTAGCTAAGAATAGAAACAGGTGCATGTATACCTGCGTGTACACCAATGCTAGGAGTTTGGTAAATAAATTTGATGAATTTGAGGTATTGCTCAAAACATCAAAGGCAGATATTGTTGGGATATCAGAGACGTGGTGTCACACAGATATAAGTAATGCGGAACTGGAATTTGGGGAATACAATGTATATAGAAAGGATAGACAGGACAGGAGGGGAGGAGGGGTTATGCTATTAATTAAGAAACACATAAAGTCAAAGGAAGTGAAGCCAGTTGACATCGATGGACAGGGCAGTGTCGAGTCAGTTTGGTGTGACATAAGCATAGGGAAATCAAAATTGAGAGTAGGAGTGTGCTATAGGCCTAATGACTCTGATGAGTATAATAATATATTGTACAGGGAAATAGAGTGGGCCAGTAAATCAGAGAGTCTTATAATGGGGGATTTTAATTTCCCAGATATTGACTGGAATTTGTGGGTTGGTCACTCGCACACTAGCAAGGCTTTTGTGGATTTATTGGATGATTGTTTTCTACATCAGCATGTTCGTGAGGCAACAAGAGGGAGCAATACTCTTGATCTGATTATCAGTAGTGATTCTTCATGCATTAAGAACCTGCAGATAAATGAACCACTAGGTGGCAGTGATCACAGTGTGTTGAAGTGGGATTTACTCAAGGAGGTAACTACCATCAGAGGTAAAGGGAAGGGTTTTTGTTTTCGTAAAGGCGACTATGATGGTCTGAGACAGTATTTAAATTCTATACAGTGGGACCAACTGATGATGTTACCAACAGCAAACTCAAAATGGGAAGCATTCAAGGAACTAATCTTGGTGGCTACCAGGCTTTACATACCAACTAAGAAATATTGTTCAAGGTTTAGGCCTAAATGGTTGTCAGATGGACTAATGAGACATGTGGCAGAGAAGAAAAATGCATGGGATACATACAAATTAATGGGTGACATGGAAGCCTATGATAGATATAAGTTGGTCTGTAACCAAGTCACAAAGGAGATTAGGCAGGCAAAGGCAGACTACGAAAAATCCTTGGCAAAGGATGCAAAGAAAAACAGAAAGGAGTTCTTTACATACTTGAACTCGAGAAGGAAAGCGATGAATCAGATTGGTCCACTGGATATTGATGGTTCAACAGTTGAGGATCCTGCTCAGGTGGCTAACAATCTAAACGAGTATTTTGCATCTACATTCACGCATGAGGAGTTATTCAGGAAGGAGAATGATGTAGGTAAAGTAAACATTGGCAGTGAGCTGGATGATTTTGTAATAACTGAGAGGAAAGTGGAGGAGAGATTGTTGAGGATAAACATAAAAAAGGCACCTGGGGTGGATGGGATCTATCCAGTTATATTAAAGGAGGCAGCAAAGGAAGTATGCAAACCCCTAGCCATAATTATGAGAGCTTCTTTGGACTCAGGGGAGGTACCCATAGACTGGAGATGTGCAAATGTAACCCCAATTCACAAAGGAGGATCAAAGGCTGACACAAGTAATTATAGACCTGTTAGTTTAACTTCTGTTC
Source organism: Mastigoproctus giganteus (assembly GCF_048544385.1). Taxonomy (NCBI): domain Eukaryota; kingdom Metazoa; phylum Arthropoda; class Arachnida; order Uropygi; family Thelyphonidae; genus Mastigoproctus; species Mastigoproctus giganteus. Next base: position 205,587,187 of record NC_143584.1, on the reverse strand, counting down.
CAGGTAAATTAATGGAGTGCACTGGTTAAAGAAGCACTGCAGGATCATCTAGACAAGAATTCAGTTATAGCTCAGACGCAGCATGGTTTTGTTAAGGGCAGGTCTTGCCTGACCAATTTGATTGGATACTATGATGTAGTCACAAAAGAACTGGATGCAGGGAATAACTTTGATATTATATATTTGGATCTTAGAAAGGCTTTTGATACTGTTGCACATGGAAGACTGCTGCACAAATTGGAGCAGTGTGGCATTGGAGGCAAATTGCTGCTATGGATAAGGGGATGGTTGAGTGGCAGAAGACAGAGAGTGGTAATCAATGGACACTGCTCAACGTGGACTAATGTTATTAGTGGAGTTCCTCAAGGTTCAGTGTTGGGTCCATTGTTGTTTTCGGTGTTTATGAATGATATTGATGATGGGATATCAAGTTTAATGTCTAAGTTTGCAGATGATACAAAGGTTGGCAGGGTCGTTAAGGACACTACTGACGCTATGCTGCTGCAACAGGATCTGGAAAGGTTGAACAGATGGGCTGAGAGGTGGCAAATGCAGTTTAACATTGACAAATGTAAAGTACTACATATGGGTAACAGTAACCCCAGAGCAATGTATCAACTCTGCGGTACTACACTGACAGTGGTGGAGAATGAAAAGGACCTGGGGGTAATTGTGCAGGCAGATATGAAGTTCTCTGAGCAGTGCAGACGAGCTGCAAGAGTAGCTCATGGTGTCTTGTCAATGATATACAGGAATTTTTCTAGCAGGGATAAGGAGGTGATTATTCCCTTGTATAAGGCAATGGTTAGGCCACATCTTGAGTACTGTATACAGGTCTGGAGGCCTCATTTCAAGAAGGATGTAGAGCTGCTGGAACGGGTACAGAGAAGGGCAACAAGATTAGTAAATGGAACAAAGGGTTGCTCTTACGAAGAAAGGCTTAAGTTTTGCAAATTACAGAGTCTGGAGACTAGGCACCGGCGAGGTGATCTGATAGAGGTGTATAAGGCTTTGAATGGTTTGAGCATGCTCAATGCCAATGGGATTCTTCATCTTTCTCAGAATAATCACCTCAGAGGGCATAAATTCAAATTGAGGAAGGACGGATGTCGGATAGATGTGCGGAAATTTGCCTTTGGCCAGCGGGTGGTTGGTTGGTGGAACCGACTTCCATCACTTGTTGTTGAAGTTGATAGCCTAAACAAATTTAAAGCTCAACTGGACAGGTATTTTTTCGAACGAACGGAGTGGTGAAATGGGAGAGGGTTTTTTTTTTTTTTTTTTTGGCTGATGCTGAATAAGCTTGCTTTCTTGCATCATATGCCTCTACTAATGCTAATGCTAACCTATGTGTTTATTTGTACCCCAATGATTCCCAGCAGTCTCTGAAATATCCGGCATCTTATTTTACAGGCTGCGGCTCATTCCAATAGAAGCAGTGCAAGAATCACTTACACCTCTGCCAGTGGCTACTGTTAATCTATTAGTCCTTGTATCCCCCCCAATCTAGCAGTTTTCTGACCCACCTAACGCTGCCTCGATAGCATCAGCAAACATTCTTGCACCCTTTCTATTTAAGTGTATCCCGTCCCTGTAGAAGCAGTCTCTCCTGTTAACAAGTACAGACCAGGCTGAAAAAAATTCTACCCCTTGAGCCTTGCACAATCCTTCCAGGGCCGAATTTATCGACAGGGCTCTCCTCACATACTCCCTCCTATCGTGTCTGGGCAGAATTGCAGACACTTTCAAATTGAACCCTAATTCACGGATTTTTTTCAATAGTGACCTGTACTTGTTAAGTAATTCCGCTGGTCTCCTACTCTTAATATCATTAGTGCCAACGTGTACAACTATATCACCTTTTGTGCCCTTAAAAGATGATATCCGCTCTACAACGTCATCAACCTTTGCCCCTGGCAGACATACCCTGGTCCTGTTCCACCTATCCTTTTTACAAAGCATGTTTCCCGTTTCCCTGACAGTAGAGTCACCAACAACTACTAGTTCCTTTGGGACCAGCACATTCTGCCTTGGGGGCTGCCGCTGTGTTGCGTGATGACCAAGTGCGAGCTTTGGCATTGGTGTGGGCAGCTGAGAGTTTGATGGGCTCTCACTTTTAATCCTTCGAGGGCATCCACCCTGTCCTTCAAGCTCTCATGTAGGCCCATAATAATGCTGAGTTGTCGCCTGATTTCCTTACACTCCGTAAGTGTTGTATTGCGCAACCACAAAGACATCCCTCATGGCAGTATCATGTCCCGTACCTGACTGTTCCACAAACATCAAGCATGTAGTGCATTTTAATAGGCTGTGATTCAGAGGGCAACTGCCCCCCTCAGTTCTCCCCTGAGCCACAGCACTCCCATTAGCTTGAGCCTTTTACTTTGCTGCTCTGGTCAGAGTCATGATTTCGATTTAATTTCAATAAAATTTCAATTTCAGTACAAAATTAAAACCCTAAACTTATATCTCAACACAGTTATAACGCTATATTTATGTTTCAGTATCGAGTGTTATCTACGAAATCCCTTTATACAACTTCCGTATCAAGTTAAGTATTAATTATTTATTTTTACTAATTATTTATGTTACGTAACCCAAGTCGTTATATGTATAGTTAAAAGTACAATTTAATTGACAATGAAGTTCAACAAGATTAATTATCTGATTAATTGACAATATTATGTACTATGCTATACTATATTAAGCTTATGCTATCTATTTCGAGATATTTTGTATCGTATAACAATGGCAGCTATTTACGAACGGTAAACACGTGGATTTGATACCCTTTCCGATACTAAGTAATACCTACAAAATCTCTATCTAAGTTACTTTAATCTAAGTATCGTAAATAAGAATATAAAACTATTCTAGAAAATAAGTAAATATGCCAATTTAAGCTAATAAAACAGAAAATAAATCAGAAAAAAATTCTCTGTTCCAGGAGCGGCAAAAATGTACGTCCGCCCAGGCTACTCGACATGCTGACAATTCATGCTGAGGGAAATGGACCATAATCTGCCATGCTGGTCCAGTACAGATTGACCGTATTTAGCAGTCAGGGGCTTGAATCCTGGTCTACTCAAAGAGAGTGTACTACTGCACTCCCGCTTCTCACCACTCACCTACGGAGGCCTTTAAAATTGGACATTAAGCCTTCATCAGTGTCATTGATAAATATAGAAAACAACAGTAGGCCTGATACTGAATCCTGAGGGACTCCACTAATAACATTAGTCCACGAAGAGCAGTGTCCACTGATTACCACTCTGTCTTCTCCCACTCAACCATCCCTTTATCCATAGCAGCAACTTGCACTTAATGCTATACTACATCAATTTGTACAGCAGTCTTTCTTGTGCAACAGTATCAAAAGCTTTCCTGAAATCCAAGTATATGATATCAAAATTATTTTTTGAATATAGTTCCTTTGTGACTACATCATAGTATCCAATCAAATTGGTCTGACAAGACTTCCTCTTAACAAACTCATGCTGTGTCCAAGCTATAACTGAAGTCTTGTCTAGATGATCCTGCAGTGCTTCTTTAACCAGTGCCTCCATTAATTTCCCTGGAACAGAAGTTAAACTAACAGGTCTGTAATTACTTCTCTATCTTTGATCCTCCTTTGTGGATTGAGGTCACATTTGCACATCTCCAGTCCATGGGTACCTCCCCTGAGTCCAAGGAAGCCGTCATAATTATGCCTAAGGGTTTGCTTACTTCCTTTGCTGTCTCCTTTAATATAATTGGATATATCCCATCCACCCCGGGTGCCTTTCTTATGTTTATCTTCATCAATTTCTCCTCCAATTTACTCTCAGTTATTACAAGATTATCTAGCTTACTGCCAGAGTTTAATACACCTCTGGCATTCCTCTCCCTAAATAACTCCTCATGTGTGAACGTAAATGCAAAATATGCATTTAGTTTGTTAGCTACCTGAGCAGGATCATCAACAGTTGAACCATCGGTGCCTCCGTAGCCAGGTGGGCAGGAGCGGCAGTACGTAGCACACACTTCTTTATTAGACTGGGGTTCAAGCTCATGACCACAAATACGGAGGATGTGGAAAGGTCAGGGAATGACCACCGCATATCTTTGGAGCAATATGGCCTTAGTTGCTAATGCTCCTAAAAACCAAATAACAACAACAACAGTTGAACCATTGATATCAAGTGGACCAATCTGATTCATCCCCTTCCTTCTAGAGTTTACATAATTAAAAAACTCTGTTTTTCTTTGCATCCTCTGTCAAAGATTTTTTGTAATCTGGCTTTGCCCGCCTAACCTCCTTTGTGACTTGATTACAGACCAGTTTATATCTATCATAGGCTTCTGTGTCACCTGTTAATTTATATGTATCCAGTGTTGTATTCAGGCTGGAATGCACCAAAACGACGATCTGGTAATTTTTTCTAAATGTCATAATAGAAAATTGGTTGGTTGGTGGAACAGACTTCCATCCCTTGTGGTGGAGGTTGATAGCCTAAATAAGTTTAAGGCTCAGCTGGATAGGTATTTTGAACGAACAGAGGGGTGAAGTGGAAGTGTGTTTTTTTTTTTTTTTTTTTTGGCTGATGCTGCATAGGCTTGCTTTCTTGCATCAAATGCCTCTACTAATGCTAATGCTAAAATAATTAAATTTATACACCTAATAATATGAAACAATGGTATAATCAAAGGGGAGGGAGAAATAATATTGATTTTACCCATTGCTAGTAAAAATATTTATTAATAGTAATCTTTAAAATTAATAGATTTCTTTAAAAATTTATTTAAAAACAAAAATGTAAATTTTGCAATGAAACTTGAATGTTTCTTACTAAAGTACAATGTGTTAGATAAAGACATCCAACAAACAAGATATACTGTGATGCGTGAGAACGCTGCATTTTGATTCACCACGAGCTGAATGCTAGAACTGGTTTTATGAACCATGAGTCTGAAGTCTGATTTATTTACTGTAAAGTCGATGTGGGGTGATCATATAGTCTTCTGGAGAACAAGCGTTCCGGTACTATTTTTTTTTAGCAGTATACCTCTGTATGTATCCCATCCATTTTTCTTCTCTGTCACATGTCTAATTAGTTCATTTGACATCCATTTAGGCCTAAATCTTGAACAATATTTCTTAGTTATTATGAAAAGCCTAGTAGCTTCCAAGATTAATTCTTTGAATGCTTCCCATTTTGAATTTGCTGTTGGTAACATCATCAGTTGGTCCCACTGTATAGAATTTAAATACTGTCTCAGACCACAGTAGTCACCTTTATGAAAGCAAAAACCCTTTTCTTTACCATTGATGGTAGTTACCTCTGAGTAAATCCCATTTCAGCACCCTCTGATCACTGCCACCTAGTGGTTCCTCTATCTGCAGATTCTTAATGCATGAAGAATCACTGCTGATAATCAAATCAATAGTATTACTTCCTCTAGTTGCCTCCCAAACATGGTGTGTATAGCATCAATTATTCTTAAGTGTAGCAAGTCTTAAAAAAAAAAGAGTAAGATTTCCATTTTTGTTATAGGGTTGGTTAAATACACAGGTTAGGGTTACAATAACACAAAAAGAAAAAAAAAAAGTTGGTGGCCAACATGCCAAAGAGTTAGTATTAGCTATGTGGTGCATGGAAGCTCTAGTGTTTGCTGTACAAAAAGAAGAAAATAAAAGAAAGAAATCTTAAGGATTTATTCCTCATATAGTACTTATTTAGTTGATCTATGAATTTCCTCACGCTTCCACCAACTATCTCAGCTATCCACGAAAACATTCCCATCATTTACAACCCATTGGCATCTTCCTGCAATCCAATCTATATCTCTTCCCCTGTAATTTGAATTTATGGTTCCTAGTTCTAGTATCCTTTATACCATGAAAATTTTAATTCATTTTACTGTCCTCTTCTCACAGAGCCTTATAGGTCTCATTCAGCTCTCCCTCTAAAGTACCTAATTACCAACCTCTTTAGCCCACATATTCTAAGCTTTTCAAATGTGCTCTAGCCATTGCCTTACACAGTGGGATTATGGCCTCCATATCTCTGCAAGCAGATGTTTGATAAATCAATAGGATATCATTGATTCTATTAATGATTGTATGATTACCAATAATCATTAATGATCATAGAATCAGTAGGATTCTATTTCATCTCTCCCTGGATCAAAACCCCAAAATCTTTCTCTCCTCTTCTACTGTCTTTAATTCAACTCCTAATATACAATTTATTTTGGGTTTGTTATTCTCCAGGTGTAGAACCTTGAATTTTGCAGTATTAAATTACGGCTTTCACTTTCTGTTCATCTTTGAAGCTTATTCAAGTCGTTATGAAGGAGAACTGTTTGGCAATGGTCATTAACCACTCCACTGATTTTGATATCATCTACAAATTTGGACATTACACCGCTTCCTTGTGTCAGTGTCATTTAAGTCATCAATTATTCTTAAGAGATATTACTTCTAACACTACCTAAATCTGAAGAGTGACTATTAATCACAGTCCCCTGCCTTCTATCCTGCAACCACGAATTGTGACTTAGTAAATATGACTGCCTTTGCAGATAATGTCTGCCAGGGGTAAAAGTTGGTGACGCTGTAGAGCAGATATCATCTTTTAAGGGCATAAAAGGTGATATTCTTGTACACGTTGACAATAATTACCTTAAGAGCAAGAGATCTGCAGATTTAATTAACAAGTGAGGTCAATGTTGAAAAAAAAGTTGCAAGCTAGGGTTGAATTTGAAAGTGTCTGCAATTCTACCAAGACACGATACGAGGGAGTATATGATGAGAGCCTTGTCAATCAGTTCGGACCTGGAGAGATTGTGCAAGGCTCATGGGGTAGAATTTTTTTCAGCGTGGTCTGTGCTTGCTAACAGGAGAGACTGCTTCTACAGGGATACATTTAAATAGAAAGGATGCAAGAATGTTTGCTGATGCTATTGAGGCAGCATGAGGTGGGTCAGAAAACTGCTAGTTTGAGAGGATTCACAGACTAAAAGATTAACAGTAGCCGCAGGCAGAGGCGAAAGCAATTCTTGCACTGCTTCTATTGTAATAAGCATCCGCCTAGAGAGCAAGTTGTTGCTGGGGATTTTAAGAGCTGCTGAGAGTCATCATGGAACAAGTAAATACATCGGCTGTGTTAGGGTAACTAAGAGTAAGAACAGGTGCATGTATACTTGCATGTACACCAATGTTAGAAGTATACTAAATAAATTTGATGAATTTGGAGTGCTGATCAAGGCATCAAAGGCAGATATTGTTGGCATATCAGAGACATGATGCTACACAGATAAAAGCAGTGCAGAATTACAATTTGGGGAGCACAATGTGTATTGAAAGGATAGACAGGGTAGGAAGGGAGGAGGGGTTGTTATTATTATTTTTTTATGTAAACCCCAAACATGAGAGGTATTAGAACCTATAGTACTTAGTACCATGCTTGAGTTGGAGGTTGAGAAGACGAAAGAAAATATTTGTTGACATTGGACTTGAACTTTATAGACTGTAATTTTCAGGAAATACATATGAAGGAAGGTTGTTCCAGAAAACGGCAGTTGAATGAATAAATGAGGAAGATGAAAAGTTGATTCTGTGAGTTTGAAGTTGGACAGTAAATGGATGTTGGCTGGTGGTGGCACATGTTCGGACTGTTTATCCATTGCCCATGGAAATATCTGTAGAAGAGGCATGCAGCAGAAACAGTATGTCTATGAGACAGCGAGTGGAGAGACTCTGTTAGAGATGAATCATTAATTAACCTAACTGCCCTCTTCTGAATGGAATCAAGAAGCCTGAGAGAGGTTTTGGGAGCACCACCCCAGATGTGGGAACAATATTCCATGGTAGGGCGGATTTGCGATTTGTACAGAGTGAACAGCTGTTTGGAAGAAAAGTAATGCCGAGAGCGAAAGAGAAAGCTAAGTTTTTTAGATGCAGATGAAACAATATTTGTAATGTGCTTGTGCCAAGAGAGATTAGAAGTCAGGGTAATCCCCAAAAGAGATATATTATTTTGCCTAGAAATCGGAGTGTCACCAAAGATAAGCATAGAAGCAGAAGAATCCTTGGCAGGTTTGTTAGTGACAGTAATGGCAGTGTGCTACTGCAACAGGATCTAGATAATTTGGGCAGATGGGCTAATAAGTGGCAACCGAAGTTTAACCTTGACAAATGCAAAGTACTGCATATGGGTAGCAGTAACCCAAGAGAAACTTACCAACTGTGTGGTACTACACTCGGGGAGTTGGTGAATGAAAAAGACGTGGGGGTAATTGTGCAGTCAGATATGAAGTTCTCTGAGCTGTGCAGACAGGCTGCCAGAGCTGGTCATGGAATTTTGCTAGCAGAGACAAGGTGATTATAAGGCAATATGTTTGTATAAGGCAATGGTCAGGCCACACATTGAGTACTGCATACAGGTCTGGAGGCTTCATTTTAGGAAGGATGTACAGTTGCTAGAATGAATACAGAGAAGGGCAACAAGATTGGTGAGAGGAACAAAGGGGTTCTCTTACTAGGAGAGGCCTAAATTCTGTCAGTTGCAGCATCTGGAGACTAGGCACCTGCAAGGTAATTTGATTGAGGTGTACAAGGCCTTGAATGGTTTGAACAGGCTCAGTGCTGATGGGATACTTCCACTTTCTGAGACTAAGAACCTGAGGGGGCATAGATTCAAATTGAGGAAAGACAGTTGTAGAATAGATGTGCGTAAGTTTGCCTTTAGCCAGTTTAGACAGCGGGTAGTTGATTGCTGGAACAGACTTCCATCTGTTGTTGTGAAAGTTGATAGCTTAAATAAATTTAAGGCTGAACTAGACAAACATTTGGAGTGACCGTATAGGTGAAATGGGAAAGTTTTTTTTTTTTTTTTTTTGTTTTTTGGCTGATGCTCTATGAGCTTGCTTTCTTGCATCGTATGCCTCAACTAATGCTAATATGATTGTGGTGTTTTGTAACTTGAGATCATGAAACGTTTGCAAATAAACCAATTAAACAACTTTATTATTATAGTAATAGCTATAGAGTGCAAGGAAGTCTCAGGCTTTTGATGCACTGGCTGGGGTGGGGGAACGAGTATAGGAGGGAAACAAATAATAAATTATTTGCTTCCTTCCTCACATTCAGTTGACCTTTGAATTTATTCAAACTGTCAGCTTCAACTACCTATTTCAGCAATAGCTTGCTAAAAGAAAACATCCTACAATCTAGTCTGTAATTTGAATTTATGCTCCTGATTGTACCTGTATGTTTAACATTGCTGCGTCAACCGCTAAAACCAAAATGTATAATGAACATTTTGGTTTTTAGGGGTTCAAAATGGGGTCCAAAATTTTGGACTGTATTATAAGTGAGTCCCCATTTTATTGGTAGTTAGAAAATGCCAACCTAAAGGACATAACTACAAATACAGCTACTCCCCGACTTATTTAAGGATTGCATCCTTGGAACTCTACGTAAGTTGGAATTTCCCTAAATGCTTATGCAGCACTCACAACTATGCTTGCTGAATTTGTTTGAAGAAAAAAAAAATGTTCGATGAACATGTAAATAGAATTATTTATTCAATTTTTTTATCTCATGCACGGGAAAAATTACAAAAATTTCAAAATTATAAAATTATAAAAAGGAACAGGAGATAGGCATTATGTCAGCAAGTTTTACCTTTTGTTCCCCTTTGTTACCTTTTGTTACGTTATGGTATTATGGTGAACACCATAATACCATAACGTAAAAACCCACAGAATTCTATCTATTGGTATTATCGCAAATGCAATAAGATCGAGTTTACTATCCATTTATAATAGATTGTGCTAACAGAAAATCCCGATAAACCAGAAAGTCAAATTGTTTTTATTGTTTTATGGCAGTGACTTCCAGAAATGTCTTAGAAAAATATCACAAAGGCATTCAAAATTTATTTTTATAACGGAACATGATAACGATGAAACTGTAGTGCAATTTCCATTATAAAAATTACCTTTTTAGAGAGATAAATAGCTTAGTTATATAGCGAAAATTTCAACTTCCAAGGTCTTGGAACGAATTACCAAAAAAAACACCAATGTGTTATTGGGTTCCCATTACGATACTTCCATTTATTCCTGTGAGATGCAAAATACGTTTCCATGATTTTTTTAAGTTTGTACCGGCTGGCAAAACTTAAGTAGAGTCGAATTTCTGTAAGTTGAGTATTACCTAAGCCGAGGAGTTTTTTTTTTTTTTTTTTTATTAGTTGTTGGCGCATTGGCTTTTGTGGCCATAATGCACCTCCCAAAGTTTTTGCATTTACTCTGATTGAAGCCTGAGATGGGATTCGAACCCACGACTTTTTGGTTGCCAGGCAGGCACTTTACTCACCAGCCGGGGAGTGCTGTAATGATCATTACACATGAATGAGGGGTGCCTCCGTAGCCAGGTGGGAAGGAGCAGCAGTGCGTTACACATGCTTCTTGATTAGACCGGGGTTCGAGCCCGTCACCACCAAATACGGAGGATGCGGAAAGGTCAGGGAATGACCACCGCATATTCCCGGAGCAATATGGCCTTAGTTGCTAATACTCCTAAAAACCAAAAAACAACAACAACAACATGAATGAGTGAAAATAGTTAAAAAAAACATATAGTAATCATATAAATTTTTTTGGGTGCTAGAAATAAAGATTTTGTTTAATTTTTTTGTGATTTGCTAAGAACAAAAATTCACACAACCATGTCCACACATAAAATTCAAAAATACCTGCACTCTAGAATGAAGAACTTTACAGAGAAATAAGCAACTGCAGAATAGCAAATCAGTAAATCAGATTGTCTTATAATGAGGTATTTTAACTTCCCAGATATTGACTGGAACTTGTGGGTTGGTCACTTGCACGCTAGTAAGGCTTTTGTGTTTTTATTGGATGATTGTTTTCTACAGCAGCATGTTCAAGAGGCGACCAGAGAGAGTAATACTCTTGATCTGATTATCAGCAGTGATTATATATGCATTAAGAATTTGCAGATAAACGAACCATTAGGTGGGAGTGATCACAGTTTGCTGATGTGGGATTTACTTAAAGATATAACTACCATCATAGGTAAAGGGAAGGATTTTTACTTTTATAAAGGTTACTACAGTGGTCTCAGACAGTTTTTAAATTCTATACAATGGGACCAACTGATGATGTTATCAACAGCAAATTCTGAATGGGAAGCAATCATGGAAGTAATCTTGGAAGCTACTAGGCTTTTTGTCCCAACTAAGAAATATGGTTCAAGGCTTAGGCCTAAATGGATGGCAGATGAACTAATGAGACTCGTAGCATAAAGAAAAATGCATGGGATACATATAAATTATCAGGTGGCACAGAAGACTATGATAGATATAAGCTATTCTGTAATCAAGTCACAAAGGAGGTTAGGCAAGTTCAGGCAGATTATGAGAAATCTTTGGCAAAGGATGCAAAGAAAAACAGCAAAGACTTTACTAATGTAAACTCTTGAAGGAAAGGGATGAATCAAATTGATCCACTTGATATAAACGGTTTGATTGTTAGTGATCCTGCTTAGGTAGCTGACAAACTGAATGAGTATTTTGCATTCACATGAGGAAGTCTGTAGGGAAGTGGAGGCCAGAAGCTTATCAAACTCTAGCAGAGAGCTAAATGATTTTGTAATAACTGAGAGAAAAGTGGTTGAGAAATTGTTGACGTTGAACATAGAAGGGCATCTAGGGTGGATAGGATTTAACCTGTTATATTAAAGGAGGCAGCAAGGGAAGTAAGCAAATCTTTAGCCATAATTATGAGAGTATCCTTAGATTCAGGGGAGGTACCCATGGACTGGAAATGTGTAAATGTTTCCCCAATTCACAAAGGGGGTTCAAAGGGTGACACAAATAATTATAGACGTGTTAGTTTAACTTCTGTTCTTGGGAAAACAGTGGAGTCACTGGTTAAAGAAGTGATACAGGATCACCTAGACAAGACTGCAGTGATAGTTCAGACACAGCATGGAGGGGAAGTCTTGTCTGTCAAATTTGAAATTGCTGAAATCAGCAGTTCAGTTAAGGTCCTTTCTTACTGGCCACTGCTACTATGCTGAATGATATTTCAAAATAACTCAATGACTTGAGTCGCTTTTCTGTAATGGTTGAATTGAGCCAAAAAGTAATTGAATCAGTATATACAGTAACTTCTCACATGGAAAGAGTCAGATTCTTTGCTAAAGTCCAAATAAAGAATGTCAAAATTATTTCCTATGATTTTGACAAGAAATAATTTGACAGTTAAACAAGATGGGGGCTGGTTACTCACACACTAGCAGGGCTTTTGTGGATTTATTGGATGATTGTTTTCTACATCAGCATGTTCGGGAGGCAACTAGAGGGAATAATACTCTTGATTTGATTATCAGCAGTGATTCTTCATGCATTAAGAATCTGCAGATAAATGAACCACTAGGTGGCAGTGATCACAGTGTGCTGAAGTGGGATTTACTCAAAGAGGTAACTACCATTAGGGGTAAAGGGAAGGGTTATTGCTTCTGTAAAGGCGACTACGATGGACTGAGACAGTATTTAAATTCTATACAGTGGGACCAACTGATGATGTTACCAACAGCAAATTCAAAATGGGAAGCATTCAAAGAACTTATCTTGGAAGCTACTAGGCTTTACATACCAACTAAGAAATATTGTTCAAGGTTTAGGCCAAAATGGATGTCAGATGAACTAATGAGGCATATGGCAGAGAAGAAAAATGCATGGGATACTTACAAATTAACACATGACACAGAAGCCTATGATAGATACAAGTTGATATGCAACCAAGTTACAAAGGAGGTTAGGCAGGCGAAGGCAGATTACGAGAAATCCTTGGCAAAGGATGCAAAGAAAAACAGCAAAGAGTTCTTTACTTATGTAAACTCTAGAAGGAAGGGGATGAATCAGATTGGTCCACTTGATATTGATGGGTCAACTGTTGATGATCCTGCTCAGGTAGCTAACAAACTAAATGAATATTTTGCATCGACATTCACACATGAGGAGTTATTCAGCAAGGGGAATGCCAGAGGTGTATTCAACTCTAGCAGTAAGCTACAGAATCTTGAAATAACTGGGAGTAAAGTGGAGGAGAAACTGTTGAAGATAAACACAAGAAAGGCACCCGGGGTGGATGGGATCTATCCAGTTATATTAAAGGAGGCAGCAAAGGAAGTAAGCAAACCCTTAGCCATAATTATGAGAGCTTCCTTGGACTCAGGGGAGGTACCCATAGACTAGAAATGTGCAAATGTGACCCCAATTCACAAAGGAGGATCAAAGGCTGACACAAGTAATTATAGACCTGTAAGCTTAACTTCTGTTCCAGGAAAATTAATGGAGGCACTGGTTAAAGAAGTACTGCAGGATCATTTAGACAAGACTTCAGTTATAGCTCAGACACAGCATGGTTTTGTTAAGGGGAAGTCTTGCCTGACCAACTTGATTGGATACTATGATGCAGTCACAAAAGAACTGGATGCAGGGAATAACTTTGATATTATATACTTGGATCTTAGAAAAGCTTTTGATACTGTTGCACATGGAAGACTGCTACACAAATTGAAGCAGTGTGACATTGGAGGCAAATTGCTGCTATGGATAAAGGGGTGGTTGAGGGGGAGAAGACAGAGAGTGGTAATCAATGGACACTGCTCATCGTGGACTAATGTTATTAGTGGAGTCCCTCAGGGCTCAGTGTTGGGTCCATTATTGTTTTCTGTATTTATAAATGATATTGATGATGGTATATCAAGCTTAATGTCCAAGTTTGCAGATGATACAAAGGTTGGCAGGGTTGTCAAGGACACTACTGACACTATGCTACTGCAACAAGATCTGGAAAGGTTGAGCAGATGGGCTGAGAGGTGGCAAATGAAGTTTAACATTGACAAATGTAAAGTACTACACATGGGAAACAGCAACCCCAGAGCAACGTATCAACTCTGTGGTACTACACTGACAGTGGTAGAGAATGAAAGGGACTTGGGGGTGGTTGTGCAGGCAGATATGAAGTTCTCTGAGCAGTGCAGACGGGCTGCAAGAGTAGCTCATGGAGTATTGTCAGTGATATACAGGAATTTTTCCAGCAGGGATAAGGAGGTGATTATTCCATTGTATAAGGCAATGGTCAGGCCACACCTAGAGTACTGTATACAGGTCTGGAGGCCTCATTTCAAGAAGGATGTAGAGCTGCTGGAACGAGTACAGAGAAGGGCAACAAGATTAGTGAATGGAACAAAGGGGTGCTCTTACGAAGAAAGGCTTAAGTTTTGCAAATTACAGTGTCTGGAGACTAGGCACCAGCGAGGTGATCTGATAGAGGTGTATAAAGCCTTAAATGGTTTAAGCATGCTCAATGCTGATGGGATTCTTCCTCTAGCTCAGAAAAATCACCTGAGAGGGCATAAATTCAAATCGAGGAAAGACAGATGTAGGATAGACGTGCGGAAATTTGCCTTTAGCTAGTGGGTGGTTGGTTGGTGGAACAGACTTCCATCCCTTGTGGTGGAGGTTGATAGCCTAAATAAGTTTAAGGCTCAGCTGGACAGGTATTTTGAACGAACAGAGGGGTGAAGTGGAAGTGGGTTTTTTTTTTTTTTTTTTTGGCTGATGCTGCATAAGCTTGCTTTCTTGCATCAAATGCCTCTGCTAATGCTAATGCTAAGATTTTGTCTTTACAAAACCACGCTTTTTCCTTCTGAATGTCATTTCTACATAGATGTCCCCGTATTATATTTTTAATTTACTGTTTTCATGAATTTCTCTATCACCTAAATTGAACTGATTAATCTGTCTGGCTTTGCTCATAGAATCACCTTTATTGGTTGGCAATACTTTGGTACTTCTTCAGTCCAAAGAAACCTCTCCTGTGTGTGGTGATTCCCTCAGCATACACTGTTTCATCACTTCCTTCAAAATTACTGGGTATATGGATCAACTCCATGTGCCTTACTTGCCTTTAAATCCAAAAGTTTTCCAATAAACGTTTATCTCATTTCAGTATCACTAATTACTTAGTGTTGAGCTTTACTTGCACAGTTTGCCTTCTCTGCAAAGGGTTTGTTGAATTCATCAGTAATGTTAGCTGGGTTACCTATGACTTTCCCCATGTCTGTTATATAATGGTCAAGCCTGATTTTCCCTTCTCTTCTCCACATGTGAAAATTCCTTTGCTCCCTTAGCTGGTGATTTCTCATAATCACCATTTTCCAGCCTAATCCTTAAATACCTTAAGGGACATTATGGTATTGAAGAATGCTCTATTAATTTTCTGGCTACATTGTCTGTTCTGCTATAAAAATTCAAAATGAATAAATTGAAAAAAATTTAAATTACAAGCAAACTGGAGATAAAATTTTGAAATGATTGCCTGCATTAAATTATTTTTCCATCTAAGAAGTCATTTCAAATTTCTAGTATATGCTTAAACTATACTTACTACTTATAATTGGAAGAAGAAATACATAGAATACAAAATCTTGATTCACATAAGAAAAAAATTGTATTTTGTCTGAAAATATTTACTGTGCTTATTTATTGTTTTCAGGTCATAATGCCAATCTTGTATGCAGTTGTTTCGCGAGGTACTGTAGTTCTTGCTAAATATGCTAGCTGTGCTGGAAATTTTGCTGAGGTTACAGAACAGATATTATCTAGAATATCTCCAGAACAACAGAAACTTACATACTCACATGGCAGGTAAGGAAAACAAAATAATAAAAATTTTTTGTGTTATGATATATTTTATAATGATTAACTCTTTAGCAGATGTGTGTGGGGAGAATCATTTTAACTTAATTTGTGTTTTGTACTCAGCAACTATTGTGTCCACTCAGCAGTAAATTAAGAGTTTGAAATTTTTTTTTAATAGAGTCCCATTAACTTGTCAAAGGGTCACCTCTCACTCTCTACTACAGTACAAGAACTCCTTGAATTATGTAACGGTTGCATTCCACAGCACGCTACATAAGTCGGATTTTTCGTAAGTTGGAATTTCCCACATGGTTGTGCAGCACTCGAAACTGTGCTCGCTGAATTGATTGAATCAAAAACAAAATGTTGAACGAACATGTAAATATAATTATTTATTGTATTTATTAAATTTTTTATCTCGTGCGCAGGTAAAATTACAAAAGCATGCAATTTAAAAAAATTTCAAAATTATAGAATTACAAAAAAGGAGAGGAGACAGGCATAACATTAATAAGTTTTACCTCTTGAGCATCGTTGCCGGAATCGATGTCTTCAGTTGATAAGTATGCTGAGGAGGAGGAGGAGGAGGAGGCTGAGGGCTGTGGAGATTTTGAAGGGTTCAGCTGCTCAACCTTATGAAAGAACATTAATGGATGTCTGTATGGTGGCTTTTTCTTTTCATCGTAGATTTCTTTGTAGCAAGCAAGCATATCATTCACCCCTCTCTTAACTTTTAAGAATCGTTTGCTGTCAGGATCCATCTTCTCAAACCTCACCATTGCCGATGCAATTTCACAAAATGCCATTGCCATCTCTTTGGTGATGAAGCGTCTCTGCTCCTCATTTGGTTCATCTTGAGCTTCGTCAGTATTTTCTTCTTTCCCTATCGCTGCCTGCAGGTCAATAAGTTAGATAATTCCTTCTCTTCTCTTCTTTCTCTATTAACTCCTCCACATCTTTGGCATCAACCTCCAACTGAAGTAGCTCTGCAACCTTTACAATCTTATCTGTAACCTCTTCATATGATTCATCTTTTTCAAATCCTTTGAAGCTTTTTACATGTTGTGAGCATATTTTCTTTCATGTGCCATTTAAACAACTTTTAGTAATTTCTGCCCAGGCCTTATTAATGTTTAAGATGGCGTGGTAACTGTTGTAAGATTTCCAAAGTCTCTTAACTTAAAAATTTGTCTCACCGTCTACTGCAGACAATGCTAAGCAAATGTTTTACATAAATAGTATGTTTTTAAATTTGAAATGAATATCTTTATTGTAGGCAGTGAATGGTTACCTGATTGCCTGATGCAATAATACCCATAACAGCGACAATGCTAGGGGAAATAACACCCTGATGGTTGGATGAGTGAAGTTGTGTTTGGCGGTAGAAATATGACTCTCACGTTCGAATCGAAATAATCTAGACGACTAAGATGTCCAGGAGCATTATCTAATAGAAGCAAAATCTTGAAAGGAACTTCGTTGTCTTTACAATATTTTTCAACCCCAGGAATGAAGCAGCATTTAAATCAGTCCTCAAAGAGAGATATTGTTATCCATGCTCTCTGGTTCGATCGGAAATGCACAGGTGGCTTTATTGATGCCCTTAGATGCACGAGGATTTCCAGAATGGTACACATGCAGTGGTTTTAATCTGTAATCTCCCGCTGCATTAGCCCCAAGCAAGAGCGTGGTCCTATATTTTGAGGCCTTGTAACCTGGCATTGTATTTTCCTCTTTGGCAATGTATGTTTGATCTGGCATTTTTTTCCAATACAGAGCAGTCTCATCATCATCACAGCCATTTTCAATCCACTGCAGGATGAAGGCCTCTCCAACAACTTTCCATTTCCTTCTGTTTTGAGCACTGGACATCCATTTACTACCCACATCGTGAATTTCATCTATCCATCTCCGCCTTTGTCTTCCAGGTTTTCTTCTAGCTCCTCTTGGGTACCATTCTGTTATTTTCTTAGTCCATCTGTCATAATGTCTTCGAGCTATGTGTCCTGCCCAAGACCATTTTAGTTCTTTAGTTTTGATAAGAATGTCCTTATCTGTTTGCTGCCTAATCCATGTGTTTCTCTTTTTATCTAACAGTCTGATTCCCAGTATAATTCATTCCATTCTTCGCTGTGTAGTTCTCAGCTTCTCTTCCATTCTTTTGGTGAGTGCCCAGGTTTCACTTCCATAAGTCATGGTGGGGAGTATACATTGGTTCATTATTTTACATTTCAGACAAACTGGGATATTGCTCTTCAGTATGTGACTATATTTCCTGAATGCTGTCCATCCAAAATTTATTCTCCTCTTGACTTTCAGCCATTGATTATTATTACAGCTAATAACTTGTCCCAGATATATGACTCCACCTTTTCAACTACTGCTCTTTCAATCATTATTTCCCTTTCTGTGGCATACTTGTTCATAATTACTTTTGTTTTAGCCATATTCATCTTTAGTCCAAAATCCTACTTACTGTGCATAACTGATTAAGAATTTCCTCTAATTCTTTGGGATCGTGGCTTATGACCACAATGTCATCTGCAAATCATAAATGGTTTAGGTACTCTCCGTTCACATTGGCTCCTTTCTGCAACCAGTCTAATCTTCTGAAAGCTTCCTCAAGGGCAGCAGTAAACAGCTTCGGAGATATTGTGTTTCCTTTCTCGATTTTAAATTAACTACTGTCTTTGTCTAGTCTAGTCTAGTCTAGTCTAATAAAGGAGGTAGCATTCTCATATATTTTCTTCAAAATCATAATATGTGGGGTATCTATGCCTTATCTTTCCAGTGCCCGAAACATTGTCTTATGCTGTATGGAGTCAAGTGCCTTTTCATAATCCACAAATGCCAGGCATAATGGTGTTTTATGTTCATTTGCTTTCTCCATTAGCTGTGATATTATGTGAAGGTGATCCATAGTTGAGAATCCTGTCCTAAAGCCAGCTTGCTCTTTCAGTTGATTCTCATCAACTATTTTTTCTAATCTGTTAGTAATGACCCTTGTGAACAACTTGTAGATGTGGGATAACAAGCTAATTGGTCTATAATTTCCAATTTCTGATTTATCTCCTTTGTTATGCAGCAAAACTATGATTGCATTATTCCACTGCTTAGGCGTCACACCTTTTCTAATGCACTTTGTGAAGAGCCTTGCCAGTTTTTGTGTTATGTCTCTTCCTCCCAATTTTAACAACTCTGCAGTAACTTCATCTTCCCCTGGGGCTTTCTGATTCTTCATTTTCTTCAATGCATGTTCTACCTCATCAGGAAGGATATCGGGTATGTCGTATGTGTTGCTAATTTGCAATCCATCTTCCCCACTGCTGGCATCATTCCCTCGCTCCTTTTATAATTCTCTATAGTAGTCTTCTACTATTTGAATTATGCTTTCTCTGCTGTTTATAAGTACACCATCGCTATTCTTCAGTTTCAGGATCATTTGTCTTTCTGTATTACTGCTCATGGCTGCCGATTTAAATCCTTTGTTTTCCCTTAATGCTTGTTCTACTTTTCTTCTGTTAAATCTTCTTATATCCTCTCTGAGTCTCTTTCTAATGGCTTTGCATAACTCAGTATAGAGTAAACCCCCGCTATTCGTGGGGATTACGTCCCTGAGAAATGCCGCAAATATCGAAAACGAGAATACTGAGTTATGGCTCCCATAGTAAAAAAGGGGTTCCGTTCCAAAGTATGAAATATATAAGAAAAACTAGTCTAAAATTTTGTCTATGTATGTATTATATGTACCTTCATAATATGACTATGTATATAGACAGTAAATAGTGAAATGCAAGCATGGCATCGAAATAAAAATAAGAAACAATTTAATATTAAATGTAATATTTATTAGAAATTTCAAACCAGCACCTTTGCTAGCTAAAAAACTTATCCCGCCAGTGTTGTCACCAGTTTCGCTAAAGTGTTGATAAAGGAGTTTTGCCTTTTCACGAATGATGAGTGAACTTAATGGAATTTTATTTTGAGTTCGGTCTTCTATCCACAGATTTAAAGCCTTTTCCATTTTTTCTAATTTAACATCATGAGTTACAGAGCAAATTTTTGAAGCAATTAGCGTGTTTTCACGGACACTACGTAGGATACCATTGACTCATTGATTTTATAATGTTTTGCCACTGAGGAGACACTTTCACCATTAGAAATTTTGTCTAATAACTCAATTTTATTCGCTAATGTCATCACCTTCTTTGATATTTTCACATTTCACATACCCTTGTTATTCGTAGCCATATTTTTGTACGAGTTAGAAAGAACTTGTCCAAATAAAGTCACTTTCTTCTGTTAACACACTCGAAAAAGTCTGTTTTACACTGCAAAATGGTAGATTTATCACTTTTGTAAGCATATCAATTTATAAATTGACAAATTTATTCAATTTATAAGCATATAAATTAAAAACAAACGACGAAACCTTCCATGGCAAGCACATAACACATACTGAACAAGGTTTGTTTGTTATTTGGTTTTTAGGAGCATTAGCAACTAAGGCCATATTGCTCCAGGAATGTGCGGTGGTCATTCCCTTGACCTTTCCGCATCGTCCGTATTTGGTGGTGACGGGCTCGAACGCGGTCTAATCAAGAAGCGTGTGCTATGCACTGCTGCTTCTTCCCACCTGGCTACGGAGGCGCCACTGAACAAGGATTAGCGAGAAACATCCACGCTCGCAATTTTGTCACCCCTCTCCCCCCACCCACCGAGCGCTGTTTTGACCGGGAAAGATAATTTTAGCCACGCCCATGTTTTTTTATGGCGGAAAATGTTCACGGTGCTTTAAAATTCACATATTTTAAGGTTTCATTTTATATTAAATCAGTGACCGCAAATACAGATACTGCGAATAGCGGGGGTTTGCTGTATTCAATTTTCTCCTTGTCAATGTTTATCTTTCTCTTCATTTTTCGCCTTCGGTTCATCATAACAAGTGTTTCTTGACTAATTTTTTCTTCTTTGGATTTATTTTTCCCTATCGGTTTCTTGGGCTTTATCACTTTCAGAAAGTTGTAATATTCCTTGTTGATATCTTGATCTTGAGCAGTCTGCAGAAGCTCAAACTTGTTCTTAAGTTCCAGTACATACTGCTTTTTCTCCTCTTCTGTTATCTCAAAGTCCTTTGTATTATTTACTTGAGTCAGTTTTTTCCTTTCCTACATCTATATCAAATGTACATCTTACCATTCTGTGATCACTTCCAACAGTTACCTTATTCAGGATGGTAACATCATTCACAATATATCTTCTGTTAGGGAGGATGAAGTTGATTTCATTAGTTGTTAATCCATTTGGACTCTTCCATGTCCACTTTCTGTTCGTCCTTTTCTTGAAAAAAGTGTTCATTACTGACAATCCTTGAGATTCTGTAAATTCCACAAGTCTTTCGCCTCTTTCATTTCTTTCACCAATTCCACATTTCCTATAGTTCCCCTTTCTGTGCTGTTTTGTCTTTTTCCAACCTTAGCATTGAAGTCCCCCATAATGATAGTGTAATGAGTTTTCTGCTCATCTAGAAGACTCAATTTCGGTGTACATTTCTTCAGCCTCTTCATCATCATGGCTCGATGTTGGTGTATAAATCATTATAACCTTTAGCTTGTACCTTTTAGAAATCTTGAGTATTAGTCTTGGTGATGTACTTTTGAATTCCAAAATGTTGTTTTTTAAATCTTTATGGACCAGAAATCCAACACCACCTTCACTTCTTTCACTGTTTCCATTGGTGTACAGCAGATTTCCACTTGATAAACTTATAAGTGATTCATTTCTTCTTCTTGTTTCAGCCAAACTGATGATATTCCAATTGCCGTAAGAGGGGGAGTGAAATCCGCTGGGGACTGAGGGCCATTTGTTTTGTCGTGCTGTCATATGCTGGAGGGTTTGGTCTTTTCCTCTTCACACTGACCAGCGTCTTGAAGAGAACCACTCTACACATTCGTTGCCACCTAAGTGACGTAACAGGGCTTACCATCGAGAAGGTGTGCATGAGTGGATTTTAGGGAGGCAGATCAACCGGACTTCTCCTAAATCTTCTGTAATAGAAAGATATTGGATCCATCAGTGTTTTATATTGAGTGTCTGATAACACACAGGATACCTGTTCCCCTCTAAGCCCCCAGAGCAGTCTAGTCAACGTTAAAAATTTGCAGCGTTGAATAGCCGCCTTCATCGATAATTTTTTTCCAACACATCACAAAATTTCTCTGCAGCTGCAGAATCGGCATTGGTGACTTCACCACATACTTTAACGTTGTGGAAACCAGCATGATGCTTGAACCTGTTAAACCACCCGTTCCTTGCCATGAACATGGGTTGGGGTTCACCGTACTTATCCTTAATATCTTTATAAATACTTGTTGATTTTGCTTGAATGGTCATTAGACTCACAGGCACTTGCTTCTAAATCTGATTTTCAATCCATATTATTAATAGCTGTTACATCTGCGATATAGCACCTGAACGCTGTTTTGTGATCATTGTTGATCATAAATTCGTTGATCCTTTAACATGTTCTTTTACATGCGCACTGTCCTTTAAAATAGTATTCACTGTTGAAGCAGCAAGATCTAATTCCCGTGCAGTAGGAATAGATGACAGACTTTGAACTGCTTTGTACTTCTTAATTATTTTCATTTTCTAAATAAATTTTGTTTCGTTTCCTGGCACTACCACCACGAACAACGAAAAGTGCAAGTGCACTTTTCGTTGTTTGCTTTCCCTTTGTCATTGTGAGTTGTGTTGTTGTTGTCATTTGGAGAATTAGCAACTAAGGCCATATTGCTCCGGGAAATATGCGGTGGTCATTCCCCGACCTTTCCGCATCCTCCGTATTTGGTGGTGACGGGCTCGAACCCCTTCATCATAATACGTAAATAGGAATGAAGAGATGTTTCAGAAAAATTTGTTTTTTATATGATCGAAGATTTCAGTGAAGGGGGGGGAACACATTTCACCATTATAGCGTAAAAATCCACATAATTGCAGTTATCAGTATTATCGCAAATGCAATAAGATCCAGTTTACTACCCGTTTATAATTAGATGCATGAACAGAAAAGCCCAATAAACCGGAAAGTGCAAATTGTTTTTATTGTTTTTTGGTCATGGCCTCTAGAAATGTGCTTTAGAAAAATATGACAAAGGTGTTCAAAACTGATTTTTATAATAGGAACATAAGATAACGATGAAAGGGTAATGCAATTCCCGTTATAAATATGACCTTTTAGAGAGATAAATAGCTTAGTAATATAGCGAAATTTTCAACTTCCAAGGACTTGGAACGAATTACAAAAAAAACAAACAAACAATGTATTATTGAGTTCACGTTGTGATATTTTCACGATACTTCCATTTATTCCTACGGGATGTAAAATATGTTTTCACGATTTTTTTTAAATTTGCACCGGCTAGCAAAAACTTACGTAATGTCCAATCTCCATAAGTCAGAGAGTTCCTGTATTAACATCACATCATAAGAATGAAATGAATGATGTGAGCAGTCTTTCCCCCCCCCCCCCCCCCCCCATTGTTTCCTTTGATATAAATGGCTACAGTTGAGTATGGCTCCATGATCCATAGGTTGTATGAGTGCTATGGTAATGGAAGGTAAGAAAAGGCACCTGATATTGTCATCATTACTTGACAAAATATAAAATTTCATCAGAAGGTAGTGCAGGGACATTATCAAAACAATAAAAATATCTTAATGTTTTGTTTTGCATTTAATTTTTTAGTTTGAATGATTTTGCTCCTTTTTCTGGGCATAACCCTACCTTTTGACTTTTTTTGGCATAAGGATGTCACACATTTAGCTTCTCTTTCACTATCAGCATTACTTTCCTTCTAAACAGCTGCTTACTTTGCTTAAATCACAATTCCTACCTGCTCTGGAATATTGTTCCTACATCCTGTTTATATATCCCAGAGTCTCTCTCTCTTAGTTGTTTTTAGTGAAGGGCATACATGGGAATTAAGATTTTAAGAATAATAAACTAGTTAATATTGGGAAAATTATCCTTTTATTGGTTCTAAGTAAATAGATTAAATTACTTATAAAAGTATCCCAGTAACTCAGCAATCTTGCACAACATTTGAATGTTTTAAACTAACTTTGGGATCCACTTGCAAGGCATAAAAAGTAAGAAAAAAGCAAATAGAATGAAACTGAAGAATTAAGTGTCAGAAAAGTCAGTTCAGTTGCTTGCAATTGTCCCACCACCCTTAACATGTAAATTTACATTAAAATTTAATAACCAAGTATAAAACCCACTCACTATTAAATAAGTATCAGTTTAAGTCTTAAGCCTTTAGGTATTAATTTAGTATTTTTTTCTCTAGCTAAACAGTTCAGCTAAGTTTTTAATTTATACCATGTTAATATTTTATATGTAGTAGGATTTATACATAAGGTATTAAATTCTAATGTAACTTTATAGCACTAGAACTATATTGTGAGAGTAATATTCAGTAATTGAATGACTGAATTAAATCAAAGTCTCCTTATCCATAAAAATATTTGTCTAGAAATGCCAACTCAGATGGATCATGATGAAGTCTTTATTCATCTATGGCTATCTGATGAAGCTCATTCATCTAACCACCTTTGTGAACAAACAAAACTTTTGTTATTGGTAGGAAGAACACCTTGCCAGTTCTATTAACAACCATTGCACAATGACCAGATAAAAGTGTGATGTGCAATTTTATCTCTCAGCATTATTGGCCTATAGTTTTTTGAAAATGATAAATGGAAGGGTAACAATTGTGATCAGGCTGCTCTGCTTTGTATGATCACAACTTTTTTTTTTACCAATGAATTAGCTGCTAATTTTCCTCAAGTAAATGTTGCCAGTTAGTTTTGACAAGATGGCATGATGTCTCATACTTCCAGGGTGTCAGTGGATACTGTATGACTGCTTTTTCATAACCATATCATCTCTAGGAATGGTGGCATTTCTTGGCCTCCAAAAATGTCTAGCATGTAGGAAAAATGTTCAGCAATAAAACATGTGAAAATCTTTCTCACTGTCCTTTTCTGTAAGTTCTTTTTCTTATTACTTGGATTATAACCTCTGATAATGTAATTTTAAGATGGAGTAGGCATGTGAGATGTTCACACTATTTTTAGATCTTTGTGCAAAAAATATATGAAAAAATATGGAAAGGTAGATAATATGGGGACTCTTTAGCCACTTTATTTCTAACTCAGAAATCAAAAAAACTAATTAACTGTGTAACCAAAGTTTTGTCTCCTACCTTACTTTAGTATGTACATAATGACTTATAAAAGATGATTTATTACTAAAAAGAGTGATTGAATTCTACTCTAAACTCTGAGAAAGTTAATTTAATATTGCCTTTGTTTTATGTGAATTAATTTAATAATGCCTTTGTTTTATGTGAATATGAATAATTACACAGTTTGTTTCACTTGTAGTTATCTCTTTCATTATATCCTGGAGGATGGTATCATATATTTATGCATTACAGATGATGTAAGTTCCTTTCTCTCTCTTTCTGTTTTTATTTATTTATTTATTGCAGAAATAAATATCTTCATTTATGTATTTTTCATGATTATTTAATTATATTAATTTTAGTTTTCACAATTTCATATGATTTGCATAAAATATATACAGTCAAAGTTCTATGTAATGACATGACTCCATAGGGGAATGAGAGAAATGGTTGTTATATCAGAAGGATGTTATTATTGATCATTCATAAAATCAGCAACAAAACAATTAAAAGCTTGAAAATTTAATATAATGCTACCAATACAACATAGTATAACCTTATTTATAATATATACTACAGTATTAAACAAGAAAATTATGATTGTAGAGTGCAGTAAAGTTACAATTAAATTGTAAATTTTGCTGCATAGGCTATATACCTATCAAGATCTATCAAGAAAATTGTTTCATACTTTAAAATAATCTGTCAAAACATGCTATTTCTATGGTAGAGCATGTTTTAAAAGAAAATTATGGCGCTAATAGCAGTTATTTCACTTTTGCAGTTAGGCTGCACTTGAAAAAATCGACGTACAAGTTCTAGTCCTTGATGAGCATCTTTCACTGAAACTTCTTGTTTAACCACAGTAGGTTCCTCATCATCACTACAAATTTCAGAAGATTTCATCACGTCTGCAGTGAGTTCCTCTTTATTCATGCATATCCTGAAACATTCAATGTCCACATCCATTTTTGCATAATCTTTGAAGCGTAAATTTTCCTGTAAGTTTAGGTGATGATGCACACGCTGAAATATTTCTTCCCTATTATTAGATTGTTCTTCGCAATTACTAGAGTAAGAAGCATGCAAAACTTCACACATTACATCAGTCAAGACGATAAATCCAGTATGTTTAAAACAGTTGGCGATTGCTTTTTCATCAACTTCATCCCATGCTGAAACACATAAATACATTGCCTGCAGGATGTCGATTTCATATTGATTTTTGTTTTCAAGACAGCACAATTTTGTTTAATAGCATTCTTCGGTAGTTTTTCTTAAACGATTTTCCTTCCATTTGTTTGTAGCATTACTATCCATGGTTGCATTTTTGCCACGCTTTTTTTGAAAGACAGGCCATGACAAGTCTTAAATTTCTGGAGCCATCAATTCGAACTTTTAAATTCTTCAATATTCATTTGATGCACAAATGATTCAGTCATAGCTTTTAAATGATTACCCTCTACGAGAATGTTTTCTGCACCATCACATTAGCCATTCCAAAAGTATCATTTCAAGATCTGGATACTTCGCCTTTTGTGCTCGAATCCTACCTAGTGCAGCAGATTTCTCTGAATTTTCAATCTTCCAGTCTTTCAGAATAGTGAACGGAGTACTCTTAGGAATATTGAACTGTTTGGCAATGTCAGTCTTAGAATGCAAACCATTATTTACAGCTTGCAAAATCCTATTTTTATCTGCGATTGGCAAAGCTTGCTTGGAGCCATATCAATAAACATACACTCGAACTAATGAAATGAACTTCTAGTCACTGTTCATTTCATTACCGCACTGCAAGAAAAGTGAGGGAAATATTAACAAATAATTTCTCATGGTCAGGCTGTAATTACTTCAATATATTTGAAGCATTTTGTCATTTTTAAACATGAATATTGTAATAAAAAAGTAAAAATTTCAGATTAAGAGGTAAAAATTTATGATTGTTATAGAGATATCTTTTTTTTTTTTTTCCAAGGTTGTTATACTGAGTGTAAAATAGCATTAGGTTAATGAGAAATTGGCTGGGACCAACCACATGGGATGTTAAAAAGAGGGTCACTATAGAGAGCTTCAACTGTAATTGATTTTAGGTCATTAAAATAATTTAATTTTCTAGAAATAGTTTTTATATTTAGCATTTCATTTGAATATCTTGAAAGTCCAATTTGTGATACGCTGCTGGTGTTTTCCTATTCAGTGGCAACTCAGTTTAGTGGTCTATGTTCGGTAGTTCCTGTTTTAGCAGTGACCATAAGTCAATAAACAAACATTATTCAATAAATTACTTAAATGATGGTGTGGTGTTAAAGCATTAGTAGTACTCTGATGGTTTGTCTAGTTCCTACCTTGAATTTATTCAAACAACCCACCTTTAAAACACCAGGTGGAAGTTTGTTTTAACAATCAACCACCGTTGGCTGAAGTTAGATTTTCGAACATTTATTCCACAACCATCCTTCCTCAACTTGAATTTATCTCTTCATATGTATGGTCTGAGCAAGAGGAGGGATTCCATCAGCATTGAAAGCACTGCCAGAAAATAACCACAGATTATGGAATCAAACAGTATTCAAGATAATGGTTGCTCCCACAATCTGTTACAACATCTATGGTCATTAAATGTTTTCCACAGTATCAGTGGGGACTATATGGTTGGCAGGGGTTTTAGGTGGCTGCAACTATATTTTTATTATTGATGATAGGGACTACTGTATTTCTTCAATTCTAAGATGCACTTTTTTCCCTCTATAAACATCTCTAAAAATGGGGTGCGTCTTAGAATTGATGGCATCTTACAATCGCAGTTTTTTTTTAATTTTCCCGCACTTTGCACACGGCACCACATGTTTTGTTTTTATGCAGAAACCCTGCCTCCAAGTTTGACTGTTATCACATTCTCCAATTCCATTGGAGAATAAAGTCACGTGGTTGTGATTTCATGCACTTTCGAAATGTGAAGCCACCGTTATTTCATTATAGTGAAGTTCACTCAGAGAAAACTAGGAAGTTTTGTTTGTATCTTTGAAAGTATGTAAGAAGTGGAGTTACTGTATTTCGTTCATTTTTATCCCTTATTGCATATTAAAATGTTGCTTAAAAGATTGCACGACGAAGCCACATTGAAACGAAAAGTTATGTATGCAAAAGAACGTGGAAATAGAGCTGCGGTCGACATTAGTGAAGTAAATGTTTGTCATTGGAGAAATGATCGCAATTCCATATTTTCGTGCAAAGCAACAACCAATTGCTTTACAGGGCCTAAGAAAAGAAGGTTTTCACAAGTCAATGAAACTGTGGAGATATGCCCAAAAGGATTACCCATCACTCGACAAGCCATGCAATTGAATGTTGGAGAAATTGCCAAGTCCCTCGGAATAGAGAAAATAATTTTTAAAAGCAGTCACGGCTGGTGTGATAGACTCATGTTTTATAGACTGGCTAAATGTTGTGTGGAACAGACGTCCTAGAGCTTACGGAAGACTGGCTAAATGTTGTGTGGAACAGACGTCCTAGAGCGTACGGAAGACTGGCTAAATGTTGTGTGGAATAGACATCCTGGAAGTCTTCGTAACCACCTAGCATGCTAGTACTTATTGCATTTTGTAGACATTTGTCCGAACGGGTCAAAAATAAAATCGTGCAAAAACGTGGTGACTTGGTTGTGATTCCTGGTGGCATGACTAGCCAACTGCAGTCACTCGATGTTTCAGTTAACAAACCATTTAAGGATTACTTGAGAAAGGAATATGAATCCTGGCTGTTGACTTGACAACCTTCTGCTGACACCTTCCCGAAAAATTAAGAAAGCCCCGGCATCAAAATTGGCAGAATGGGTAATCAACAGCTTGGAAGCTAATCCCAGAAAGAATAGTGCAGCACTCATTTAAAAAATGTTGCATCACCAACGCTCTCAATGGCTCAGAAGACGTATATTATGGGATAATGAAGATAACGATGGCTCAGAAGAAGCAGACTCTGAATGTGAAGTAGACTCTGATATTGATTCAGATGCAGATATCGATGGCTCAGAAGATTGAGAAGGAAGTGATGAATAACATACCTACTGATAAATACTGTTGTTGTTAGTAAATTGAATTCTATTATAATAAAAATAATTGTTGGATATATTTTAGCGTTTTATTTTATTATTTTATTTTTTCTTAGAATCAAAGCTTTTTTTCTGTTGGTGGTACTGAAATTAAGGTGTGTCTTACAATCGAAGAAATACGGTATATTGGTCATATAGGGAATCATTTGCCCCCCCCCCCCATTTATTTGCTGTTTCACACTCAAAACCTTGTTTGCTCAATACTAACTCACAGTGCATTTCAAACTATTTTTTGTTATATTTTCTCTTAAACATTTGAGAAATTCTGTTGAATAGGCAAAATCCTCATGCTAGAAATATTTTTAATGCCAGAGTTAGCCTGTCTTTGACAAGAGTTGCATTGTCTTCTGTCTGGAAACTTTAGCTTTTCATCCAACAAAACAGGTAAACCAACCATAGAATTACAGAATATTATTTGAATAATTATCAAAACAGAATAATATCATGTATATGATTTCATGCAATTGCTAGTAGTCTAGAAAAGTTTCTGATTATATTCCAGGATCTCATTAGTTCACTGACATCCATTTAGGCCTAAACCTTGAACAGTATTAATTAGTTAGTTCGTATGAAAAGCCTAGTATCGTCCAAGACTAATTCCTTGAATGCTTCCCATTTAAAATTTATATGTGTATTTATATTTATATCTAGCATGTGTATTATAGTGTCTGCATATGTTACTTCGACTTTTACTAGGCATTACCTGTTTAGCCTTTAAAATGGCTGTAGATTTTGACATAATTTGAAATGTTAAGCAGTTAAATTTTTGAGTTTAAGTAATTCCAAAATTATTTCATGAAGAATTTTTTTAATTCTTAATTATTTTGTAAAGGAAGCATGTTTTTAATTTTGATTGATAAAACTGAAAGTTAATATTTTATTCTTTTATAGGGATTTGAAAGAGCTAGGGCCTTTCTTTACTTAAATGAAATTAAGAAAAGGTAAGAATTTTTTTTTTTTTTTTTTTTTTTGGCCATAGAAATTTTATAGTTAAAATATTTTTTTTAGAGACACTGTAATATCCCATTAAATGGAATAGCCAAAGCCTGTGAAACTTGCATACAAAAGGACTTGCTTTCCATTATAATCTACAGGGAGTGGGCAAAATAATACACTAATATGGTGTTTGGCCACCCTTTGCTTTTAAAATAACTTCATTTTACTTGAAATAGATTCAAATAAATCTTGAACTGTTTTTGGACAATTCTTCATGGAGGAACATTTCAAGCTCCTTGAATGATAAAGATGGAGGGAATCTGCTTCTCACTCTCTTCTCCAACTATGCCCACAGTAGCTCCATAACATTTCAGTCTAGTAATTGTACAGGCCATAGGAGATGTTTAGCCTCAGTTTCATGTTCCTCAAACCAAGATTTGACTCATCTGGCTGTGTGTATTGGAGCATTATCATCTTGAAACATGGCATCATTTGTGGGAAACAGTGTTTGCACCAAGGGATGAACCCGGTCACTCAGATTATCAAGGTAATCAGTGGCAGTAATTTATCCTCAAGGTGGTGATAGGACCTAAAGAATACCAAGATACTGCTGCCCAAACCATTGTTGATCCTTCTCCATGTTTTATGGTTGGCACAAGACAGTCAGAATGATGCACTTCCTTTGACATTTGCCAAATGTAAATGCTCCCTGATGTGGGAATGATGATTCATCTTTTGTGCTCCTTACACTGTTGTATCCTCTTTCTAGCATTACCACCAGTAATGGGTGGCTTGGCAATAGTGGATCTGTCATAAATTAAGTTCTTGCTGAACTGTTTTGCTAGAAACTGGATTGCTGAGACACATTAAGTTCTGCAGTTATTTTTGAGGCAGTAATTTTATGCTTTCAGGTTGCAATCCTTCCAGTATCCAGCAGTCTCTTTCAGTCCAGTTCGATTTTCTGCCTCAATTCATCCTACCAGATTTTATTTTTCCATGCTTGGTTTGTTTGTTGTTGTTGTTTGCTATTTGGTTTTTAGGAGCATTAGCAACTAAGGCCATATTGCTCCGGGATATGCAGTGGTCATTCCCTGACCTTTCTGCATCCTCCGTATTTGGTTCCATGCTTGGTGAATGCAGAAATCATTTTTGATACAGTTGCTCTGGATAAATTAAATAAATCAGCAGTTTTAATCACTGATGTCCCTGCTAAACATGCGCCAACCATTTGTTCATCATTTTGTTCATGGATCTTTTTATATCAACTCTAAATAAACATCAGCTTTTATCATCTTTTCTTCACAGTACTTACTACCTGCAAGAAAAAAAATCATCACTGCACATTCATAAAAACATCATATAGCCATTACAAAAACTGCTACTTTCATATCAGGTGTTTGTCCACACTCTGTATATTGGAAAATACTTCCCTCCAATTTTTTTACAGTGGAGATTTAAAAACAAAATACTACAAAATGAAATGAAGATTGCATTGTGCTACATGTCTTATATAAACTGCTGCATCTCATCCAAAAACATGCTCAAATAGTTATTCTAAAATATTAGCTGCAATTCTTTTTTTTTTTTCTCACACACATGATTTAAAATTTTTACATTGTGCCTGGGGATCCAAGACTCACTGTATCCATTGCTGAAGTTGCTTCACAGAAGATATCAATACAGACATTTCTTTGTTCAGTATTCTAACTTTAGAAATTATTAAAAATAAAATCAGCATAGATCCCATCTAAGAGAAGGTTTAAGAACAATGTACAAGCCTTTGCCCTGGTAATGATGAGAAATAATCTTTTCACAGCACTTTAAACTACAAATGTGAAAGTATATGCAGCCATGATGTTGCGTTCTTTACCAAGAACTTTACCTGAGGGATTATATGTTAAAAGCCTTGGGGATTAACTCAAGACTTGAAGGACTCTGCAAGGCTTTAGGGAGGAAATTTCTATCGGCATGGCCCACACTTCTAGGTAGAAGGAATTTGTTTTGTAGAGACTGGATACACTTAAACAAAGGTGGTGCAAAAGTTTTTGCCAGTATTATTGAGGATACCTTAAAGGTTCAGGGAAACTGCTAATTAGGGGGGATGTGGGTAATACTGACATGCATTTATCTGATAATATTGGTCAGAGTAACTCTTGCACATACCTCAAGAGTTCTTATCTGTTACCCCAACTGGACATATTATCTAGATGTTTTGTGGGCAGAAACGTTTTAAGTGAGCGGGTAGCTAATGCCAGGGAAGTGAGCCTAAAAAACTTCGAGGGTTGTGTTAGGGTTGTTAAATATACAAGAACAGTAAGTCTTAATTGTTTATATAGTAATGTTAGAAGTGTCGTCAGTAAAATGAGTGAATTCGAACTGCTGGTTAAAACAAGTAATGCGGACATAATAGGGCTTATGGAAATGTGGTGCCACCCAGAAATTGGGGATGATGAATTTCAGCACGGCTTGTATAATGTATTTAGGAAGGATAGGGTAGATAGAAGGGGTGGTGGGGTAATGCTTCTTATCAGAAGCAGCCTGAGTGCGACGATAGCTTTCCCGGATTCATTCGTTTCACATGCTAATATAGAATCTGTATGGTGTGAGATAGTCGGAAACAGAGGTATAATGTGAGTAGGAGTAATCTACAGACCAGATGATTGTGAAGATTATGATGAAAGCCTCTACATGCAAATAGAATGGGCAAGTAAGTGTCAATGTCTTATTTTGGGTGATTTCAATTTGCTTCTAATTGATTGGAGTAAATGGGAAGGAAACTCGACATGGGGAACAAAATTTTTAAATCAACTAGATGACTGTTATTTGTATCAACATGTCAGGGAAAGTACTAGAGAAAAGAATATCCTAGACCTCATCATCGCCCATGAATCAGATGACATAACAGGGCTGACAGTAGAGGAACCAATAGCAGGAAGTGATCACAGAGTTCTACGGTGGATGATGATGAGAGAGGTAGCAGTAGTAAAAGGCAAAGGAATAGGTTTTAATTTCAGAAAAGGAAATTACGATGCCTTAAGGTACTACATGGCCTCTATTAACTGGGTAGATATTGCACAGAGAATGAATACAATTGCATTGTGGTATGCTTTTAAAACATTAATCACGGATGCCTTGAATGCGTATTTACCATTAAAAAAAATACTCCACGAGGAGGGTTCCAAGTTGGATGAATAGTGAAGTTGCCACATTACTTGAGCAGATAAAGGTGGCGTGGAAAGGTTACAGAGCAATAAAAAGTACTGAAGCCTATAACAGCTACAAGATGATCTGTAATAGAGCCATAGAAAAGGTTCAACAGGCAAAGGCAGTTTATGAGAAATCACTAGCAAACAAAGTGCCTCCGTAGCCAGGTGGGAAGGAGCAGCAGTGCGTATCACACGCTTCTTGATTAGACCGGGGTTCGAGCCCATGACCACCAAATACGGAGGATGCGGAAAGGTCAGGGAATGACCACCGCATATCCCCGGAGCAATATGGCCTTAGTTGCTAATGCTCCTAAAAACCAAATAACAAACAAACAACTAGCAAACAGAGCAAAGAGGGGGGGGATAAGGAATTTTTCACATATATAAATGCCAAGAAGAGCAGGACAAACCAGATCGGACCTTTACGTAAGGGAAAGGGGATAGTATTAAATACACCAGCTGCCGTTGCAGATGAACTCAACAGTTATT
The DNA here is from genome assembly GCF_048544385.1 of Mastigoproctus giganteus. Classification (NCBI taxonomy): domain Eukaryota; kingdom Metazoa; phylum Arthropoda; class Arachnida; order Uropygi; family Thelyphonidae; genus Mastigoproctus; species Mastigoproctus giganteus. The sequence goes on along the minus strand of NC_143584.1, from coordinate 205,553,472 downwards.
TTGCATCGATATTTACAAATGAAAAACCTTTTGTGGCAATGGGAAATTGTGGGAGTGAAGTTGAAAAATATGTAATTAATGATACTGAAATTTCGCAAGATTATTTAATGAAAAAACTTTCAAGCCTACAGGCCAGTAAGGCTCCTGGAGTTGATGGAATATACCCTATAATCTTAAGGGAGGCGGCAAGTGAGTGCATTGAACCATTGAGGCTAATTATGCGACCGTCACTAGACTCGGGGGAGATTCCGTTGGATTGGAAAAATGCCAATGTATCTCCCATACATAAGGATGGTTCTAAGAGTGAAGTGGAAAATTATCGACCTGTCAGTCTGACTTCAGTGGTAGGGAAAATCATGGAGGCAATGATCAAGGGTGGAATTCAGGATCATTTGGATCGAATTGAAATTCTCAAGGATACTCAGCATGGTTTTGTAAAGGGAAAATCACGTTTAACAAATCTGGTTCGCTATTTTGAAAGGGTCACTCACGAGCTGGATTTAGGGAATAATTTCAACATTGTTTATTTAGATTTCAGCAAAGCTTTTGACTCAGTCCCACATGAGCGATTGCTTTATAAGCTGGAATAGGTTAGAATCACAAGGAAAGTCCTTAGACGGATAGCAGGATGGCTTCAGGGCAGGAGGCAGAGGGTTGTGATAAATGGCTATTGCTCAGATTGGGTTGATGTAAGAAGTGGGGTTCCCCAAGGATCAGTATTAGGACCACTGTTGTTTTTAATTTTCATAAACGACATCAATGAAGGGATAGAGGGCGTGATGTCTAAATTTGCAGATGATGTTAAAATTGGTAGAGTAGTTAATGATCACTGTCAAGCTAAGCTTCTTCAGAGAGACACAGATAGACTTCAGGAATGGTCAGAAAAATGGCAGCTATGCTTTAATCTAACAAAGTGTAAGGTATTACACCTGGGAAACAGTAATTCCAAAATAACTTATTCACTTGGTGGAGTTCAACTAAAGCCAGTACTGGAGGAAAGGGACTTGGGTGTTATGATATGGTCAGACATGAAATTCTCTGAGCATTGTAAACAGGTTGTAAGGAAGGCCCATGGTGTCCTATCGATGATCTATCGAACTTTTGCAAGTAGAGATAGGGACGTGATAATCCCATTATATAAGACTTTTGTTAGACCACACTTGTAATACTGTGTTCAAGTATGGAGACCGCACCTAAAGAAAGACATCGAGCTTCTTGAAAGGGTGCAAAGACGGGTAACTCGCCTAGTGAGATCGGCAAAAGGGCATCCTCGTGAAGAAAGACTTTGAATATGTGGGTTGCAGGGTTTGGAAACTAGACACCTTAGACGAAATTTGATTGAGGTGTTTAAGGCTCTGAGAAGCATCAGTAAAATGAATGAGGATGAAAATTTCAAGATTATAAATGATGCTAGAACTAGGGGACATAAATTCAAGTTACAGGGGGAAATGTTTAGATTGGACTGCAGGAAGTTTTATTGTAGCCAGTGAGTTATAAATTACTGGAATAAGTTGCCTACATGGGTGGTAGAGGCTGACAGTTTGGGGAAATTCAAAGGTCATCTAGATAGTACCTTCGAGTGAGGGAAGCGTATAGGGTGATAGGTTTAATTTCCTTTTCTTTTATTAATTATTATTATTATTTATTTTTTCTTTTTTATCATTGTTTTATTCGGGGTTTTTTTTTTTTTTTTTTTTTTTTGGCTGGTGTAGCATAAGCCATAGGCTTTCTTGCACCATGCGGCCATTACTAATACTAACTAATTAGAATTTCCAGTACTGAACAGTTGTTAACTATGCACTGATATGCCTATTGATATATATGCTTCTGTTATTAGGCTTTAGGTGGCTGATTAAGATCTTCAGTGACTTTTCATCATCTCAAATGCAACACTGTTGCATTTGAGATGATGTACATCAGTGTGGTGCCACTCTACAGATGGCACATTATGGTCTCAAACATCTCAGATGCCAGACTGCATTAAAGGATCAAAATTGCACCTCCCATTCTGTTCAGTTGAGAATCAAACTCGAGAATTTTACATCTATCCAGTGCACGTTCTCAAAAAATACTTTGGTCTTTGCAACATAGTCTATAAACTTGGAAAGGTTCTTCAAATATAAGAAATATAGCACAGTCTCTAATGGCCACAGCCTTTTCACTTGACACTCTTTCATGCCCTGTGATATTTCAACTTCTTGCATCATTCCAGTACGCCTAATAGGTTTCATTTGTTAAATGCCACGATGTATTCATTGTTACTTTACATTTCTTAGCTCAGAGTTTAACTTGCTGCTGGTTACATCAGGTTATGTACGTACTAAACTGATTAAATAAATAAATTAGTGGTAAATTGCTTCAGTGGATAAAAGGATGGTTAATTGATAGATGATAAAGGATGGTTATAAATGGCTATTACTCTAGAGAGTTTAGTATTTAGTCTACTATTGCTTCTGATATTCGTTAACAAAATTGATGAGAGCATAACAAATTTGATGTCAGAATTCGGGAAGGTTTACAATAGTATTAGTGTATGTCACTTTGAAACAATGTAGATAAATTGTTGAAATGACCTGAAGAATGGTAGTTAAAATACTATACTGGTAAATGCAAGGTTCTGCACTTAGCTAACAGTGAACCCAGATTAAACCAAGGTCAGAATCAAAACTTAAGGTAGTGTTAAAAGGGAAAATATTTCAACGCTGTATAGTTCAAAGTGAGATTCTCTGAGCAGTGCAGATAGGCCAGCAAGGACTGCTCATTGGATTTTATTTATGATTTACAGAGAATTTTACTGATAGGGACAGAAGTGATTATTCCTTTTTATAAAATGATAATTAAGTAAAATCTTAAATACTGTGTATGGATAAAAAATCCCACTTCAGGAAGAATGTTGTCCTGTAAATGGTACATTGAGGAGTAAGAAGATTAGTCATTTGCATGAAAAGGTGTTCTTACTGGGAGAAATTTTAGTTTTATATTTTGCATAAGTCTCGAAACCAGGTAATTGCATGGGAATCTGATTAAGATCTTTTATGGCTTTAGAAGGGTTGAGTAGAAACTTTGGACATTTTTTATTTTTTTTCAAATGATGCAGACCACAAGACATACATTTAAGTTATATATTTAAAAAAAAAAAAAAAAACAGCGTGTATACTCTGTATGCACGAAAGCTGTTGTATTTTATGTGAAAACATCCTTGGCTAATGAACTTGGTGACTGTTGATGTTAATGCTCTTTCTATTTTTACATGTGTATTTGTTTATTAGCATTAGTAGAGGCATTTGATGCAAGAAAGCAAGCTTATGCAGCATCAGCCAAAAAAAAAACCACTTCCACTTCACCCCTCTGTTCGTTCAAAATATCTGTCCAGCTGAGCCTTAAACTTATTTAGGCTATCAACTTCCACGACAAGGGATGGAAGTCTGTTCCACCAACCAACCACCCGCTGGCTAAAGGCAAATTTCCGCACGTCTATCCTACATCTGTCTTTCCTCAATTTGAATTTATGCCCTCTCAGGTGATTATTCTGAGCGAGAGGAAGAATCCCATCAGCATTGAGCATGCTCAAACCATTCAAGGCTTTATACACCTCTATCAGATCACCTCGCTGGTGCCTAGTCTCCAGACACTGTAATTTGCAAAACTTAAGCCTTTCTTCGTAAGAGCACCCCTTTGTTCCATTCACTAATCTTGTTGCCCTTCTCTGTACTCGTTCCAGCAGCTCTACATCCTTCTTGAAATGAGGTCTCCAGACCTGTATACAGTACTCTAGGTGTGGCCTGACCATTGCCTTATACAAGGGAATAATCACCTCCTTATCCCTGCTAGAAAAATTCCTATATATCATTGACAATACACCATGAGCTACTCTTGCAACCCGTCTACACTGCTCAGAGAACTTCATATCTGCCTGCACAACCGCCCCCAGGTCCGTTTCATTCTCTACCACTCTCAGTGTAGTACCACAGAGTTGATACGTTGCTCTGGGGTTGCTGTTTCCCATGTGTAGTACTTTACATTTGTCAATGTTAAACTTCATTTGCCACCTCTCAACCTTTCCAGATCCTGTTGCAGCAGCATAGTGTCAGTAGTGTCCTTGACAACTGTGCCTACCTTTGTATCGTCTGCAATCTTCGACATTAAGCTTGATATACCATCATCAATATCATTTATGAATACAGAAAACAATAATGGACCCAACACTGAGCCCTGAGGGACTCCACTAATAACATTAGTCCACGACAAGCAGTGTCCATTGATTACCACTCTCTGTTTTCTCCCCCTCAGCCACCCCTTTATCCACAGCAGCAATTTGCCTCCAGTGTCACACTGCTCCAATTTGTGCAGCATTCTTCCATGTGCAACAGTATCAAAAGCCTTTCTAAGATCCAAGTATATAATATCAAAGTTATTCCCTGCATCCAGTTCCTTTGTGACTGCATCATAGTATCCAATCAAATTGGTCAGGCAAGACTTCCCCTTAACAAAACCATGCTGTGTCCGAGCTATAACTGAAGTCTTGTCTAAATGATCCTGCAGTGCTTCTTTAACTAGTGCCTCCATTAATTTTCCTGGAACAGAAGTTAAACTCACAGGTCTATAATTACTTGTGTCAGCCTTTGATCCTCCTTTGTGAATTGGGGTCACATTTGCACATCTCCAGTCTGTGGGTACCTCCCCTGAGTCCAAGGAAGCTCTCATAATTATGGCTAAGAGTTTGCTTACTTCCTTTGCTGCCTCCTTTAATATAACTGGATAGATCCCATCCACCCCGGGTGCCTTTCTTGTGTTTATCTTCAACAAATTCTCCTCCACTTTATTCTCAGTTATTACAAGATTCTCTAGCTTACTGCTAGAGTTGAATACACCTCTGGCTTTCCCCTTGCTAAATAACTCCTCATGTATGAATGTCGATGCAAAATATTCATTTAGTTTGTTAGCTACCTGAGCAGGATCATCAACAGTTGACCCATTGATATCAATGATATCATTGATATCAACAGTTGACCCATTGATATTTGCAAAGGTACATAAAATAAAAAGTTATGCAAAAGGAAAATAATTAAATAGTAAGTTTATAATACCAAAAAAAATCAAACTACTTTAAAACCAGGAAGGATGGAAAAATAGTTTGAGGGGAATTCTGCTCATTGACTATCACAAATAGCTATGACTGAGCAGAGTATATAAATATTGCTTTTCAAAAATAAGGAGTTAATAACAGAAATAAGTGATGGGAATAGAAGTGGAAATGAAAAACATACGAGAAGATAAACAACTTTCTACATATCCTACCTTGTCAAATTGCCACAGAATGGCACTGGTGTATGGGAATATAAATTATACAGAATTTGGTGCAAGATCACCCAGAATAAAATGACTAGTTTTTAAAACCTGTTTTTAATTATAATATTATTGTTAGAGTACAATTATAAAACTAATTACAATACGTTTTTAACTAACAGCAAATAACATTTTTAAGCTTTATTATAAGCCAGAAGTGGCCAAGCCGTGGTTTGAAAGCTGCATGTGGCCCTGTTACTTGAACTCTCTCTCTCAGACAAATATGTACTATAAAAATTCATGCTTAAAAGTAATACTTTAACAAGAAATTAAAAAAAAAAAAAAAAAAAAAACCTCGCAAGTAGCAATCAAATATCTAATATCTGATTTTAATACCATTATGCATTTTTGAAGAAATTTGTGCACTTTTATTCATACAGGAATGTAGACAGCTGTGCTTTGAATTAGGAAAATACTGAAAATTCATGGAAACAATTATTGTGCATTTGGTCATGTAATATTAGAGAGGAAAGGGACAATTTCCGTAATTGCAATTTTGAATGAGTCATTTACTTCATAGATTATTTCCATTAAGAGAATTACAAATTATCATGCTGTTACATTGCAATATTGTTAACAAATGTAAGTGTAATAATTTGTGATTATCTTGTATGGCATGGTTTCTCAAAAAATACATTTGAAATGACTCAATCTGAAGTGTAAATTTTTATTGTGTATGTGCATATTATTAAATAAAATTAACATACACGCTTTGAAGGCTTTTGGCCGTCAAACCTTTGAATAATATCTTTGTGCCTTTTGGGGTTGCTAAGCTTAGGTTGACCTTGGCCTGTCAAGGTGTACTACAGGAAATTAGTGATACTCTGGTTTTGCAAACTCAGAACAGAACAAAAACTGGTTTTTAGTAATCACACAGTATTAGGAAAAAAATATACATAGTGGTTTTCAGTTGGCAAAAATCATGTATACTAATGTAGTTTTTTTTTTTTTTTTTAAAGCTTTTTTTTTTTGCATATTCTTAATTATTAATATTTAAAATATCAGAATTATACAATTCCTCCATAATTTTAGTAATAAAATATGTATATTCTTTTGTATATAAGAAAAAATGCAGCTCATCATAAAAATAAATTTTGTTAGTTAAAAATCAAACATACTGGCTGAGTGGTCATCGCAAAGGTGCACAGACACGCGCTTTGAGTGACTGGGGTTCAAGCCTGTGGGCGCCTCCGTAACCACGTGGGCAGGAGCAGCAGTGCGTAGCACATGCTTCTTGATTAGACTGGGGTTCGAGCCCGTGACCACCAAATACGGAGGATGCGGAAAGGTCAGGGATTGACCACCACATATCCCCAGAGCAATATGGCCTTAGTTGCTAATGCTCCTAAAAACCAAATAACAACAACATCAAGCCTGTGACTGCTAAATATAGTGCTGTTTCTTGTATTCTCTGTATCTTGTGAACTCCTCTGACCATGTGGTCATCCTGAAGCATAAACAAAAAATTTATTTTATTTATTAATATGTGCCTACCTGCTGGTATATATCTTGAGCTCCAGGATTCAGTCAATCTCGACATTTTTTTGTGCTTTAATGTGGAAATGCATGCTCAGCAGTCTCTAGGTGATGAAATAGTTTATCTGTAACCATCAAAATTATTCAATAGAAAGATAAATAGTTTTTCTGTTTGAACTTTTTTCTCTCACTTAACTTGCTAGTCTTGCTAGAAAATTGGTAAATTTTTTGGGGGAAAATAAAGTTCTTTAGAACTTTCTCTTCCCCCAACTTATTGTTCCAATCATTTGTTGCTTTGACAGATTGATTTTTTTTTTTTTTTATATTGATTTGAGAAATTGCTTATCAGTGAATTGTTTTTGGTGAATTTTCTGCACATCCTTGCTGGTTTGTTATTCATAAATTCTTAAGCATTTCTTTATATATGTTTTTATATGATAAATTTATGTTTTTTTTTATGTATTAGATTTCAAACCTCGTATGGTGCAAGAGCTCAGACAGCTCTTCCATATGCAATGAATAATGAATTTTCCAGAATTCTTGCAAATCACATGGTAATCAATCTTTTGCTTTTTCTATTAATATTAGATTATTAATATTTTAATATTAATATTATATATTGATCTTTGATAATCTCCTTATCTGTGACCTTTGAGAATGAATTTGTTAATTGTACCGACTTTCAGTTTGGTCTTCAAAAATCTTGCACATTTCAAACTCACAGCAGTCATCCAAATTTTTATTATATTAGTAGACCCCAAAATTAAAAGCTTATAGCGAAAGCATTTACAAATACAGCCACTCCCTGACTTACGTAAGGGTTGCATTCCATGGAGTTCTAGTAAGTCGAATTTTACGTAAGATGGAATTTCCTTAAATGCTTATGCAGCACTTGCAGCTACGTGCGCTGAATTTGATTGAAGCAAAAAAGAAATGTTCAATGAACATGTAAATAGAATTATTCAATTTTTTATCTCAGGAAAGATTACAAAAGTGTACAAAATGCAGGAAAAATTACAAAAGTGTACAAAATTACAAATATTTAAAAATTACAAAAAGAGAAGAGATAGGCATAACGTCAGCAAGTTTTACCTTTCGAGCATCGTTGCCAAAATAACTCTCCAGCTGCTGATAAGTATGCCGCTGCAGAAGTTGAGGGCTGTGGAGATTTATAAGGGTTTTTTTTTTTTTTTTTCCAAACACATCAAAAAATTTTTCTGCAGCTGCAGAATCGACAATGGCAACTTCACCACATACTTTAATGTTGTGGAAACCAGCACGATGCTTCAATCTATTAAACCACCCATTGCTTACCACAAACTTGGCTTGGGGTTCGCCGTACTTATCCTTAATATCTTCATAAATACTTCTTGCTTTTGCTTGAATGGCCATTAGATCCAAGAGCACTCACTTCTGAATCTGATTTTCCATCCATATTGTTAATAGCTTTTCATCTTTGATATAGCACCTGAACGCTGTTTTGTGATCACTGTTGATCCTTTAACATGTTCTTTTATACGCACACTGCCCCTTAAAATAGTATTCACTTTTGAAGCAGCGAGACCTAATTCCATGTAATAGATGACAAACTTTGTCCTGCTTCATACTTAATCATCTTCATTTCTAAATCAATTTTGTTTTGTTTCCTAGCACTGCCAGCACTTGCACTTTCCATTGGCCACTTTCCCTTCACCACTGTAATAAATAAATAGGAATGAAGAGAAGATTCTGAAAATTTGTTTTTTATATGAATGAAGATTTCAGTGAAGGGGAACACATTTCACCATAATAACGTAAAAACCCAAACAATTCTAGTTATTGGGATTATCGCAAATGCAAGAAGATCACGTTTACTACCCATTTATAATTAGATGCACTAACAGAAAAGCTCAAGAAACCAGAAAGTGCAAATTGTTTTTATTGTTTTATGGTCATGACCTCCAGAAATGTGCTTTAGAAAAATATCACAAAGGTGTTCTAAATTGATTCTTATAGTGGAACCTATGATAACGATGAAAGTGTAGTGCGATTTCCAATATAAAATGACCTTTTAGAGAGATTAGCTTAGTTATATAGCATTTCAACTTCCGAGGTCTTGGAACAATTACTAAAAAAAAAAAAAAAAAAAAAACGATGTGCTATTGGGTTCACTTTATGATATTTTCATGGTACCTCCATTTATTCTTATGGATGCAAAATACATTTCCACAATTTGTTTAAGTTTGCACCGGCCAGAAAAAACTTACGTAAAGTCGAATTTCCGTGAGTCAAGTATTACGTAAGTTGGGGAATGCCTGTATTTCTTATTGAATTTTTTGTCTGGTCAATAATTATAAACACTGTAAAACTAAAATATCATATTTATAATAGCAGTACTGTGGTTAGTTTTTTTTTTTTTTTTTTTAAGTTTGTCATTTAAGCAGTTGTTTGGAAAAATTTTCACACCCATTATTTAGGTTATAATTCAAGCAAAGAATAGATATTTTCTCCCTTTTTTATTTTTTTTTTCTGTACTCAGATATTTAAAAGATGATGTTATTTTCAAAATTTTTTTGAAATAAAAGATAAAATGGCAGTTAGGAAAGTATCATTTTTGATCAATGTCTGTAACATAATTTAGTGCAGTACTTCTTTTGCATCAAGTCATTTGACCAGATTAGTTTTATTATCCCAGCAGATGCAAAAGCGATCTGGTATAAGGTTAGGCTTTTTGAGATAGTTAACTGCACAGCAGAAGTTCAAGTACGTAATTCAGTTAACATTTAGACCAGTATTTATAAAGGAATGAAATCAATATTAATCATTACATTTGCAAGAATGGGATTTAAAAATACATATAAAATTGTAAGATATAATACCTTATGAAGTTATACAAACTGCCCAGATGTTTCATGAGGAACGATTAGGGAAAAAAAATTTCTTAATTAAGCATATGCTTATTATTTATTTTTACCCTTATAGCAATATTAAGTATTGTAGTTTCTTATGAAACTACAAGTGATCTAGAGTAAGACACCCATGAACAAGATTATCGAAGGTGTTTAAGATTTATTGAGGATTCTCTAGACATCTTAGTGATATTTCACTGTTCAAGAAATAGTAAACAGTGTCAGTGTTCAGTTGAATAATAAGAAAGTTATAAGAGTTAGGGAATTGTTTGTACCTGGCCCTTTCTGATGTTTTTTAGGTTTCTGAATACAGATATTAGTAAGTCTACTGTTAAGTATAAAATATGTATATGAAAGGCAAAAATATGCAGGATTATAAACATATTCAGTTTATGATACACTGCATTGAGGTTTGAAAGAAATTATTTTTAGAAGTATTTATTCTTCCTTTGTCATTGGTGTCCCCAACATAATAAATCTTGAATGTTCATTCTGTTTTTCGACATATTATTCCCTCAGGAATATTCAGGTCTGTTTTTATTACAAGGTTATGATTTCTTGATTTGTTATTCTTATTTTTAAAAATTTTTATTTTTCAGTTAAATACAAGTATGTATTATGGGAGATGATAACCTAAAAATAGTTTAGACAAAAAGAAAATTATCTATAGGTAATTAAGGTATGTCATATTAAAAATTTAGTCTACAGTTGGATGGCTGAATTTTTTTTTACTGTCTGTGTTAATATTATTGCTTAATAATTGAATATTTAATTTTTTGTTCTAAGCAAAAATTTTTTTCTTCATACAAACAAGTTTTATCTTTATAATAATGTTTCAGTAATCATTTTTATGCAGAATGCAGATTCAATAATGAAGGTTCAAGGTGAAATCAATGAGCTAAAAGATATCATGGTAAAAAATATTGGTAAGTTGTATACTACATAATTTATGCAGCTCCCTATAGATAGTAATATTTTAATTACCCTTTTGTTAATTGAGTTACATTTGGTGTAACTGTTCAGCTTTGATTTCATTTTAAGACATTAATTTTTACCAAAAATTAATTTTATTAAAACTTTAATTTTATTATAAAAATTATAAGTATAACTATTAATAATAATTGTTATTCAGCCTGTTAGCTGGATATATAGCAGGATTAGGAGGCTATACATGCTTCCCATGTTGCTACGATGCATCACTCCTGCAGTGGGGGTCAGTCTGTGTTATGTCTGTGCAAGCATGTTTACAGGTTGATTTGCATGGTGTGCTGGCTGAAAAAGAAAGAAAGAAAGAGAATGCCTCATGGGGGAACTCAGCCCCTCTGCTGAGGTTGGCTGACTACAGCCTTGATTGAAGAGGACTTTAGAAGTTCCTCCAGTCATTGGTAGGAATCGAATTCAGACCTCTGCAAAATGAGTGGCAGGTGTTAACATATCCTGCCAGCTAAGCTGCCATATAAGACACGATGCCAAGTTATTTTAATTATGGGACACAGAACCCTGTATTAACATGTTAGTAAGAAATTTTAGTTTTATTGAAACATACTAGAAAGAACAAAACCCTTGATCCAATATTCTAATTTTGCTAAAACTTTATAGACTGTTTCGGATCCTTTTGAATCCTGTTTTGGGCGAGGGGGTTAGGAGCTAATGATTCTTAATAAAACAGCATAGAATAAATGAAATGTAATGGCTTGAGGTGGGGAATTTTCTGACTATCCTATAGTCCCTGACCACAGGGACTATAGGATAGTCAGGATTTCCATTTGTGTAGCCCACTTTTGAATAGCAACTTAGTGGCAAACATAAATGTTTAAAATGATATATGTCAGTCATTGGCAGTGACAACAACCAGTATAGCTGATTTCTAGAATAAAGTGATGGGACAAGTATGTAAATGTTTTTAGTGATTATGTTAAAATATAAATGTATGTTCTGGTTAGTTTCCTGCTTGCTCTTTGTGTTTTCCTTATTTTGTAACTTAGTTACCAACTCCTTCTTATATATAGTGCATTACATAGAGTATGTATATTAATTAAAATGAAGTACAGTGCCCTCCATGGTTGGTTTGCCATTCATTTGGAGATATTTGGGTTTAAATCATGTTAGAGACAGAAGGAGCCACTCCCCATTCAGAGTTTTTTCAGCCCATACAACATTCAAATGTTGTTATCGACTGAAAAAAGTCCATTAACACACACTCATACAGATATAATGCATGATAAAGACTATATGGACTAGCATGTTGCATGATCTGTCATACTATAATCAAAGGTAGTGAATATACCAAAATTTAAACAATTAAAATCAGATAATGGTCTGATTTTGGTTGTCTAAATTGTCTCATTCTTGTTCAGAAAACCAAACTTCCTCTGGAACTTAGATCCAGAAGTTTGAATAAGGTGGATACAGAAATAGATATGTACAAGATAGTATTATACCAAAACAAAGTAACAATGAGTTTTTTATGAATTTATTCAGATTTTTTTCCAAATTATTTTGAAGAAGAAATGAAAATTGCAATTTTTTTCATAATTCTTTTGCTTTTTTTTTTTTCATTCTGATTTGATTTTTTAAAGTTAACTATAATATTGGGCAAACAAGTCAAAATAAGAATAAATTAATATTTAAAAGCATTTATGTACAAAGTTTTCATTTTTATGAATTTGAAAAATTTTATGAAAAAACTTGCTCCTCAGGGTTCACACCAGGCTTAAAAACTCATTAAGGAAAGAGATAAGAATTTCTCCAGGATTCAAATATTCCTCACCAATTGAGTGATTAGTTGCCACTAATCACTCAATTGTTGAGGTACTTGTACTGTTCATAAATAAGCTATTAGAAAATAAATGCTCAAAGGCATAATTCCTTATGGGTTTAAGTAATTAACTATATAATATTGGTGTAAATACACCATAGTTACCCATAAATTTGAACTACGTATGTAGTGTAATAGGTGTCGTTTTAATTGTATCTTATATTGTGGTTGCCTTTACAACGAGATAGCTGCTATTACATTACTTCAAATAAATAACGCTTCTCTAGTAGAGAAGACTACTGTTATTTATTTTCAGTGGATACCACCACCCAGACAATTGTTTCGAAGCTAGTGGGCTTCATCATCAGTGGGCGGGTTCAAATTTATGGGTTAACTATAGTGTATTTACACCGATATTATATAATAAATAAGCTAATAATGCACCAACAAGTTTAATAAAACGATAAGAATATGTAGCTGAGTTAGAATAAAATATTAAAACCAAAAGACCTGCCGACCGGGCTAGCCGAGTGGGCAAAGTACCTGCCCGGCAACCCAAAGGTCGCGGGTTCGATTCCCGCCTCGGGCTTGGATCAAAGTACTGCAAAAACCTTGGGAGGTGCAATATGGCCACAGAAGCCGGATGCGCCAACAACTACCAAATCAAAAAAAAAAAAAAAAAACCAAAAGACCTAAATGTTAAAAATAAATTATATTAAATCTGTATTTTTCAAAAATACATAATTTCATTATTGATAGTATCATTTTATTTGCAGTTTTAATATATTATCATGGTGGGCCCATCTTTAATATTTGTAAGTATTAAAGATGAGCCCACCATGACAGTTATTTTTTTTTTTCTGCATGATGCATTATTTTCTAATAGTGTTTGAATGAGTTTTTTTTCCACCTCATAATATCTACTTTAATTTTTACTTACTGGCTTATGAAGTGATTTATTAATTTTATCCTAATTGCTATTATGTTTATAACATAAAAGAGCAATTAGTTTTTTAAAAAAAAGTTTTTGGCTTCAGTTTTTATAATATTAAATTTTTTTTGGGTACTTTATTTTTTCATATATTTTGTTTGTTATTTTTCAGATACCGTAGCAAGTAGAGGAGAAAGACTTGAATTGTTGATTGATAAAACTGAAAATTTGAGTAACACAGTAAGTTTTTATTATGATTTTTAATAAAGGTTTTATAAGTTAACATGTTCCCTGCTAGCTGTATTTGAGAGAGTGCATTTAGTATGCAGTGATTTTTGTAATGTTGAGAAATAACAATATTCTGAAAAATTCATAAATAATGGTTGAAAAAGTATGTCTGGAATTCATAGCTAAAAGTGAAAACTTACTTTTGTGAATAAAACTTGATTTTATTGAAAGTTTATTTTATGTACATAAAATAAACTTTTGATAAACATAAAATAAACTTCAGCACAAGCAAAAAAACAAATAAAAATGTGTACCAGGCTATAAACAAAAATGGATCATTGGTGCTAATGGTCCAGAATTCAATCAGTGTGCTGACAGAATTGAGCAGTTCATTTTACTTGCATTTACTTTTATGCCACTCATATATTGACCACTTAAGAAATGATTGCCTATACAGGGTGTCTCAAAAATATTGGTACAAATGTTTAGGGGAGGTAGGTAACATATAAAGGAATATGAATCACATAGGAACCCATAACCGGAAATGTCACCATAAGTCGGTAGACGGCGCTGTTCATCAGTTCACGAGAGGGAAAATTTCTGGTTTACTAATTCAAGCAGTAGTCACCGCACGAAGAGCATGCATCGATATACGAACTGTGAGCTGGCAGACATGCACCTCGCATATGGATTAGCAGAGGGCAATGGACGAGCCACTCAACGAATTTATGGAGAACTCTTCCTAGACAGACATGTACCGGACCACCATTTGTTTGCGCGTGTGCATCAAAATTTGTGCGATTATGGGTCATTTAGAGGTAACAGGAGTAGTGCGGGCAGATCACGTTCGACACGAACTCCCGCCATGGAAGAAAGTGTGTTGAATGCCGTCCAGAATAATCCTACCACCATCACACGTGCCGTTGCCTCTGCCTTAGGAGTGTCTCGTTGTAGTGCACAGCGTGTCTGGCACGATGATTCTTTACACCCCTTTCATCTCCAAAGTGTTCAGTTACTGCTCCCCCAAGATCATCCTGCACGTGTGGCTTTTGTGCAGTGGTTTCTCCAAGAAAGTGTTCAAGACTTGAATTTTCCAACCTATGTTTTGTTCATGGATGAGGCTTATTCAATCAGCACAATGCTCATGTGTGAGCAGGGCCCCGAGTGACTATAGCGATTTCTAAGCGATTTTGAAAGCGATTTACTTAAAAGAGCGGTTGATTATAGAATAGTGTTATTTTTCTGAAGTTATTTAATTTTGCACTTCTGAAGTAAAGAAGTTAGCTCACTTGACAGAAAGGCAAGACACCTTTCTTTTTTGTATATAGGAATAACTTATTAACACACTAACAACTAATCTCTTTATCGCTTGGTCACTGGTGGCACCGCTCCTGCCTCCACGTGGCGGGGCTGGAAGTCTGGGAGAAGAAATCCACTCTCCCAGGGCTAAAAGGAGCAGTAATGGAAAACACAAAACAGTCCAGCTGCGGATCTACTGATCCAGATCTAGATAGGCATGACCTAGATCATGATTTAAACCCATCCCATGCCAAGAGACAAAAAAAAGAAGGGACAGATTATTCTGCTCCTCTCTTTTTAATATTGCATTCCTCCACAGACCAACCACTGAGTAAGTTATCTCCATTTTTGATTCAGAAATGTCTCGAAAATGTGGCTGGCCCTCCAAAAATGGTTCGTCGATTAAGATCTGGAGATTTATTAGTGGAGATGAACGAACATAGACATGCAGAGAGACTCCTGAAAATTTCTACCTTTGGTGGAATTTCCACAAAGGTTACCCCACATGCCACCTTGAACTCCTCTAAAGGGGTAATATCAGAATGGGATCTCCTAAATGTATCGGAAGATGAACTTGTCCAGGAATTAAACAATCAAAATGTAATCCACGCCAAAAGAATTTTGATCAAAAGAGATGGAGAGCTTGTCCCTACTCGGACAGTTATACTGACTTTTAAAACACCAATTCTCCCCACAACCATAAAGGCTGGATACCTCAGATGTCATGTTAGACCATACATTCCCAATCCGGTGCGGTGCTTCAAGTGCCAAAAATTTGGTCATTCGCAAACAGTATGCAGAGGTGTAGTCACTTGTGCTGCTTGTGGTTCTAAAGAACACACACATACCGATTGTAACAAGGAAACTCAAAACTGTCCTAACTGCCATGGAAATCATTCTGCCTTCTCTAAGGACTGCGATCAATGGAAACGAGAGAAGAATATTCAGAAATATAAAATAGAGCATAAGGTGTCATATCAAGAGGCAAAAAAACAATTTACAACTCCTGTCAAATCATCTACGTATGCATCAATTACTCAACGATTACGCTCAATATCAACTCAAACTGACTGCTCAGTCCCTCCAAATATCTCTATATCTGGTTGGGCTAAATCAGTACTTTCTTCATCAAAGGAACACTCTCCCTCCAGACATGTAACAAAAGAAGTAAATACACCAGTAACAGTTCCTCCAGATAAGAATCCCAAACAGCAACAGAAAGAACAAATCAAGAGCTCTGAAAGAAGTGATAAATACAAACTCAGATCTGATACCATGGACATCGATGAAAAAGCAGGCGATGACGATACAATTCTTGAAATTCATCCAGAAGATGACATCGACACAGGCAGACCAGTATTCTCAAAGAAGGAAAAGGGAAAAATAGACAGGCGTAAGCAGACTACTTCACGGATGTTAGCAGACACCAGTTAAAACCAAACAATGAGTACAGTTATTCAGTGGAATTGCCGTGGGCTCCGTGGTAACATAGATGACTTTTACGATCTATTAAGTAAATATAAGCCTGTTGCAGTGTGTATTCAAGAAACCAATCTCACAAATACAGTGTCTATGACAATTAAGCATTATACTATATATAGAAAAGATAGAAGTTCCTCTAATTCAGCTCATGGAGGAGTAGCAGTCATAGTGAACTCTGTAGTTCCCTGTAGACCTATCCCCATGCAAACATCTTTAGAGGCAGTTGCAGTTCGTGTCACCATTGGTATAACAGTAACATTAGTTTCGTTGTATCTATCGCCAAACCATTCATACAGCCTTGATGATTTAGATGATATAGTTAAGCAAATACCTGTTCCCTTTTGTATTATGGGTGACTGGAATGGCCATCACCCCCTATGGGGTTCCCAATATCTTGACTCTAGAGGACAGATAATAGAAAAATTTTTAGATAAACATAATCTAACTATTCTAAACACTGGTGATCACACATACATACACTCTCCATCTGGTTCAAGTTCAGCTATTGATCTTTCAATATGCTCCCCAACAATATTTCCTATCATAGACTGGACTGTTACTGATAACCCTTGTGGTAGCGATCACTTTCCTATCATCTGTACTTTCAGCTCAAGTTCTCCTCCCCAGAGAGAAATTAGGACAAGCTGGAAATTTGAAAAGGCTAACTGGACTAAATACCAGGAAATAGCTCGAATAGATACTGCCGTCATAACAACCCTCACAATTGATTCTGCAGTCAGGTATACTACTGGAAAAATAATGAAAGCATCGGAGGCTGCTATTCCAAAATCTTCATCCAAAATTAGGCTTCATCCAAAAATGTGGTAGAATGAAGCATGTAACAATGCTAAAAAAGAAAGAAATAAGTACTGGAATCTGTTTCGAAAATATCCAACTACAGCCAACCTCCTACAGTTTAAGAGAGCCAGAGCTAAAGCTCGTCATATAAGACGAGAGAGTAAAAAAGAAGCATGGGCACGTTTCGCTTCCACCATAAACAGATCCACAGATACTTCTAAAATATGGAAAAAAATCAAACGAATTAATGGCAAATACTCACAAGCAATTTCTCCTATTCTACTTGTAAGAGGGAAGGAAATTTCTGAACCTCTGGAGATTGCCAATATCTTAGGTAATTCATTTGAAACACTATCAGCTGTTGCCACATATGAACCAGCATTTCAATTGTTAAAATCCCGGACAGAAAAATACAAACTAAAATTCAATACTGCCGTCCCATATTCGTATAACCTACCTCTGACCATGATTGAATTGCGCAGTGCACTTTCCCGATTAAAGAATAGTGCTCCAGGCCCCGATGGAATTTTTTACACCATGATCTTTCATTTAAGTGAGGATTCATTAACTGCTCTATTACAACTGTATAACAGAATTTTTCTAGAGGAGTATTACCCTGCTAGCTGGTGCCATTCTTATGTGCTGGCTTTCCCGAAACCAGGAAAAGACCACACAGATCCCAGAAACTACCGCCCTATTTCTCTAACCAGTTGTCTGGGAAAAACATTAGAAAAAATAGTTAATGCTAGATTGACATGGTTTCTAGAAACGGAAAACATTCTAAGTCCAAACCAACATGGCTTCCGGAGAAGAAGATCTACACTTGATCTCATTATCAAAGGAGAAACAAATATCCGGAATGCTTTCCTCAGAAACGAGCACCTAGTCATGATATGCGTTGACATAGAGAAAGCCTTCGATACAACTTGGCGATATGGGATTCTTCAGGACTTACATAAATGTGGACTTCGGGGTCATCTGCCGATATTCATTAAAAACTTTCTAGGCAATAGATCATTTCAAGTCCGATTCCATTCATCATTGTCTCGAGCATATGTACAAGAAGAGGGAGTTCCTCAAGGTTCAGTGTTGAGCGCCACACTCTTTGCCATTAGGATTGATGCCATAACCAAGTGTATACCTAATACAGTTGACGCATACCTATATGCTGACGATCTTGCCATCTCATGTCACTCTCAAAATATGCGACTAATTGAAAGACAACTACAAGGTACCATTAACAAAATAGTCTCTTGGGCCAAAAACAACGGATATCGACTTTCTAAACCAAAAACAACAGCCGTACACTTCTGTCGCAAACGTTCTTTACATCCTGATCCAGACCTACAGTTAGATTCTCATCGTATCACTTTCCAGCCTAGTATTAGATTCCTTGGTGTAATTTTTGATAAAAAATTAAACTTTCTGGAGCATATAAAACATATCCGTACAAGTTGTCTTAGAAAACTAAATCTTCTGAGAGTAATTTCCTCCATGTCATGGGGCGCAGATCGCTACGTGTTGCTACAGCTATATCGATCGCTGATTAGATCCAGGTTAGACTATGGGTCTCCTGCATATGACTCGGCCAGACCGAGTGCACTTAAATGGCTCGATCCTGTACATCATAGTGCCCTACGAGTTGCACTGGGGGCTTTTCGTACTTCACCAGTCTTAAGTCTATATACCGAAGCCTATGAGCCACCGCTACATCTTCGACGACAAGTTCTGTTACTAAATTACGCAGCCAAAATCAGCAGTCTTCCACATCATCCCATATGGCAATATCTCTTTATACCCAAATGGAGTAAACTTTATGAAAGTAAACCACGGCTCAATAAACCATCTGGCATTAGGCTTCAAGCTCTTATCACAAGCTGGGACCTGAATTTTACTAACATTCTTCAGGACACTAGCATGGAAACCCAGCCATGGCAAATGCCCCCGATACATATTGATAGACACTTTCAGCAATGGGGAAAGAATAAACTTCCAGATTCCAACATTAGACAAATTCATAAGACCCACTCCTCTGAGTTTAGCACTTTCATTCAAATATATACAGATGGATCCAAAATTGGTAGTAAAGTTGGTACCGCTGTAGTATTACCAAATATCACCATCTCCAGACAGCTTCCATCTGAATGCAGTACTTATACCTCAGAACTATACGGCATTGTTCTAGCTCTAGAGAATATCAAAGAAGAGTCGTATACCAAATCCATCATATATACGGACTCAATGGTCAGGCCACGCCTTGAGTACTGCGTACAGGTCTGGAGGCCTCATTTTAGGAAGGATGTAGATTTGCTTGAGCGTGTACAGAGAAGAGCAACACGATTGGTGAGGGGAATGAAAGGATTCTCTTACCAAGAGAGGCTTAAGTTCTGCAAATTGCAGTGGCTGGAGACTAGGCACCTGCGCGGTGATCTTATTGAGGTCTATAAGGCCTTGAATGGGCTGAGCACGCTGAATTCTGATGGGATCCTTCCACTTGTTCAGATTACGAACCTACGGGGACATAAGTTCAAATTAAGAAAGGACAGATGTAGAATAGATGTGCGGAAATTTGCCTTTAGCCAGCGGGTGGTTAATTGCTGGAACAAACTTCCATCTGTCGTTGTGGAAGTTGATAGGTTAAATAAATTTAAGGAGGAACTGGACAGGCATTTGGAGGGAATGGTGTGATGATTTTTTTTTTTTGGCTGATGCTGCATAAGCTCCTACACTTGCTTTCTTGCATCATGTGCCACTGCCACTACTACCACTACTACTACTACTATTGAGTGCTGTTAATTCTCTACAGCGTCAATTCTTCCCTAGTCATCCGCTGGTACAAAAAATTTGGGCGCAGCTACTAGAACTTCACGGACATGGACAGCTAGTAATATTTTGTTGGATCCCTGGACACGCTGGAATACTAGGAAACGAGCAGGCAGATGTAGCTGCTAAATGTGCAACAAATGGGATACCATCTAATTTCAGGACTCCTTATATTGACCATAAATCCATTATCAAACAGATATATAAACAACAGTGGACACGCATGTGGCAAGGTCAAACAAATAATAAACTTCTTGAAATCAAGAGAGAACCCAAGCAATGGCAATCCAGTCTGAGACGAAACAGAAAAGAAGAAACCATCCTAGCCAGATTACGCATTGGTCATACATTCCTCACACATAGCTACCTACTAACAAACGATGATCCTCCACAATGCAGCAACTGCTTATGTTCACTAACAGTAAAACATATCATCCTGGAATGCTCGCTATATCTGCAAGAACGGAAATCTGCTTTCTTCTCTCATTTTCATAACTCCAGCCAGTTATCATTACAGAGCGTTCTAGGAGATCGTGAGGACATGAATGACATTTTTCTCTTTCTAAAATTGATAAATAAATATCACAATATATGAACCATATCACGTGCAAGACAAACCATGAAGATATTAGACAGTAATCGGTGCATTATAGCCTAAGTTGCTGATGCACCAACAAATTTAACAACAATAACAATGTGTGAGCAGGTATGGTTGGTGACTGCTTAGTCGGCTCATACCTGTTACCATCCCGCATGAACTCTGCTAAATATCGGATATTTCTCGAACAAGTTCTACCAGGGTTACTTGACGATGTTCCAGCAAATGTGAGACGCAACATTTGGTTTCAACATTGATGGGGTGCCTGCAAATTATAGAAGGTGTGTTCGTGACCATTTGAACAGGCGTTTTGGGCATCGATGGATTGGCCGTGGTGGACCGTTGCCTGGCCCCCACGCTCACCTGATTTATTGAGCCTTGATTTCTTTCTGTGGGGAGCCCCTCAAATCTATCGTGTATGAATCGCCTGTGGAGACGGAAATGGATCTTATGGCGATACTCGTCTGCGCTGCTGCTACTGTCAAAGAAACTCTAGGTGTGTTCGACTGCATCCGCCAATCCATGCTGCGTCGGTGTCACGCATGCATCGCGTCTCATGGTGGAACCTTCGAGCATCTGTTGTAACATCATGAAATGCATCCATCTCGTACTCCATTGTTAATATTATGCAAATCAGTGTTTGCCACTAATTACTGTCTTGTGCCATTTCTGCTTCTTGTGCCTCTGCTACTACTTTCCCATGACATTTCCGGTTATGGGTTCACATTTCTTTAGATGTTACCTACCTCCCCTAAACGTTTGTACCAATATTTTTGAGACACCCTGTATATATTATGGAACATCACTTGAGGTAACCATTTGATGCTTATATGCATCAGAAACGGTGAATATGTTAAAAGTATTTATTTTGTTTTTCTTAAAGTAATGTAGATTTCAGATATATAACCTTTCACTAGAAAGATTACATCCCGAATATGAAACAGCAGAATATGAAACTTTACTAGTAAGATATTGCAGTTAATTTTTTACAACGCTTTATAAGCTAATAAGTAAAAAAATAAGCAATCAATAACAGTGATCATGGCACGCATAAATTGCAGAAGTGAGATACGGAGTAACAAGCTTAAAAAAAGGAATGAAGAAAAGATTCTTAAAATTTATTTGTTTTTTTTATATGACTAAAGATTTCAGTGAAGGGGGCACACATTTCACCATAATAACGTAAAACCCACAGAATTCCAGCTATCGGTATTATCGCAAATGCAATAAGATCAAGTTTACTACCCTTTTATAATTAATTGCACTAACAGAAAAGCCCAATAAACCTAAAACTACAAATTGTCTTTATTGTTTTATGGTAGTGACCTCCAGAAATGTGCTTTAATAAAATGTGATCTTGCGTGGGGAGATAATAGTGAGTTTTTGCCTTAACCCTGTGAAGTTCTTTTCAGAAAATTTCACTTTGACTGTAATCATGGTGCCAACTAAGAGAATAAGTGACAATGGTACTAGTAAATCTATCAAAAAAAAATAAAGTGATCGAGTTGGATCAGAAAATTAAAATAATAAGGATGTATGAAAATGGTCAAACATTAACAAGTATCACATGGAATTCAGATTTGTCGGTGTCAACAGTGAACAAACTAAAGGAGAAAGACAGAATACTAGAAGCGGTGAAGGGATCTGCACCAATGAAGGCAACTATAATAACCAAGGCTATGAAATACACATCAGTTTTTACAGTACAGTAACATGCTTTCTCTCTTCCTTTTTATGTTTTCTTTTCTTATGTGCCACTCCAACTACTTCACCACTGTCCCCAGATAGTTTTTAATTGAACTAATTAAAAATATATAACCAATTATTTGAAAAATATATAACTATTTTTCTTCATTCTTCTGAGGATTTTATGTGGTTTTGTAATTTTGGCATATCAGGGGTATAGAAGCAATATTCTATTAGTCACTCACAAGTTACGTAAAACTCAACTTACGTAAGAAGTCCTGGAACGTATCCCTTTTGTATGTCGGGGACTCATTGTACCTTTGGATTTACCGGGAAATCGATTATCCAGGATTTTTCTTTTTTTTTCTTTTTTACTATCTGTCCCAGAAAATCGAGAGTCTACTGTACTAATAATCTTGCACAGATTGTTCATTTACCAGAATACCCAACAATCCTAATCAGCCAGCATTCTTCATCTCTTTCTTACAAACAATTCTTCCAAGTACACAGTTGAGGTGAGTGGTCCTCTGGACACCTCAGACCACAACTTGGTAAGGGTCTCTTCTCCAGTGGAACCTTTCTCTTGTGGCCATTCTCAGCCTTTTGTTGTTTGGTTAAAAGAATGCAAAATAGGATGACCTGCGAGATTTCTGTTCTTTTCCTTGGTTTGATTACTGTTTTCAATATTCTAATGTCAGTATTTGCTCAAATTGTGTCAGTGAAATTACTCTTGTAGGGATGAAATCCTTTATACCACACTCCACCTTAAAATCTTGTCCTTTATCGAAACCTTGATTTTGCAATGAATGTGCTAAAGCTGTTGCAGATAAGAATGTTGCATATCGCAATTGGCTTGCATCCAAATCTCCTGGTTCATTTTCTGCCTACACCAAAGCTTGAAACAATTGTAAAGCAGTTATTAATCAGTCCAAACTAGATTTTGAACAAGCTGAGTTCATCCACTTATCATCTCACTGCACTTCTACACATTCTAAAGTAATGGAGAAATCCATTAACTGCTGACTCCCAAACTATTTAGAAACCTTCGATCTGATCAGTGATCACCAGTATGGATTCTATTAGTGTCTCTATACTGGTGATATATTTGTGCCACTATAACTCTATTTGTTTCTATAATTCTTCGTTCATATTTTCTATTTGTCTATATGTCCATTTAGCTCTATTTGTCTGTATATTTGTTATAGTCATCACAGTTATTAGGCCTATAACATACTCCTGCTCTCATTTTTGTTTTCTCAGTGCTTATGGTACACCAAACTGACCACATTGCACTGGCATCAACCTGGTGCATTGCTTTAGATTCTATGTGCTTTTTAACCAATAGCATAACTCCCCTCCCCATCCTCTCCTTTCTGCACACAATGTACTCATTTAAATTCACATCCTTATGTCCTTTTATTTTGTGTAATCCAGTCTAAAGCTCTTTTTATCTAATTTGAATTTTTGTCTCTAATTCTGGAATCATTTGTAACTGAAAATTTCACCTTCGTTCATTTTACTGTCCCCTTCTCAGTGCCTTATAGACCTCATTGAGGTCCTCTCTGATTTTCCTGTTGCCAAGCTCTGTAGTCCACATTTTCAAAGTCTTTCCTTATACAGGATTTGTATATTTTGCATTACACTGCACTGAAATTCAAAGGAATGTAATTACTTCATGAAAAAGTTGATATAGCATGAGGCCAAACTGCTCAGCTCATCCTTGTGGTGGGTATAGGGGTTATTGAAATGATATCTATCGTTGGGTTTTTCCATTCACAGAGGCCTAGTGATTCTTGACAGACAAGGCCTCACTAGATCTGTTTTTTCTTTATATAGTTTTTGTTCTGTTTTATTCTATTTTATTTTAGTTTTGTATCTTATTTCAGAATTTAGCACCATTCAAAAGTGTTAATTGCAGAGCAAGTGAGATAGTGTTAGAAAGAATTGTGTGCTTTTGTAAATGTTTTCCAACATATTCTTCTAATTTTCATTCAGTGTAGTGTAAAATATGTACAGTTGTAATTCCCATATATTATTCTTCATATATATTTCATATAATTCCTTTATTATCAGCTTTCATAGTTTGGAGTGGAAATTCAAAAATTGACTTGAATTTCAGTACTGCAGCAGTAATAGAAATCTAGTTACTGATGTCAGTTGTATGAGAAAATCTTATAGTATATATTAATTTTCATTAAGCTAATTTTCCATCTGTAACTCCAGATTTCACTCCATGTGTGCTTTCCACTTAGAAGCAAATTAAAAGACATAAATCCGTGCAGTGTTTTGCATTTTTCTTTTATTTTTATCAGCCTGTGTTTTATGAGATTTTAAAGAATTTATAGAATTAAGGAAATAATTTATTCGCTTACAGGTATATCCAGTGTGGGTTGCCTTTATAGTTGCACCTGTAACTGCAAAATTGAAAAGTAAATGTCATATTTGTGTATTTTTACAAATGGTGACCATATAGGGAAGAAATTATTATACTTCCAAGTAAAATGAAATAATTTACTCTAAAAATATGATAACATTAATATGGTGTTGTGGCCTTATTATGATTAGGCTGATGATCCTGAGTTAATGTATGTGGACACAGGTTTGCATATTACAAGAATGAGCTCATATACTGCCAGAGAAAATGCACAGCCCACTTTTAACTGTTGCACTGGTACATCAGCTGCAATGGCTGTACCGAGTGTAAATGATACTGAGCCAGAAAGCTGGCCATTATTGTTCTGTGAGATGTCACACTATGCTTTTTCTACTTATGCTCTAAGCACAAGTAAGGAAAAGCATGTCAGTATTACAAAGATGCCGACATGCTTTCCTTTCTTCTACATACACATTCATTGAATGTTTGTGTGGTATGTTGATGGGCAACTGTCTTTCTGGAATATGGTGGCTGGGAAAGAATACATAAACAGAAGAAGTGAGAGTCTTGGCATAAACTTGGGCAGTCAAAGCGTCTTCAGCAATGGACCAGAAATAAGAGTTTAGAGTGCTTTTGCAAACTTTGGTTTCTCGTGGCATGATTTGCTCCATTGGCATAGAATTGGGACTTCAGGGTGAATGACTTCCCTCTGTACTTTTTCTCCCAGGCACAAATGTTTCCATTGCAAACAGTGAAGATTAATCATTAGAAAATAAGTCAAGTGATATTTGTCATATCACTTGATTTTTTTTCTGACACCACTAAAAATTCTGGTGATGGTATGGTATAATGTAAAAAGGTACATAGAGAATGGACATTTTTAAATTGTATTAAGGCAGTCCAAGCAAACCTATGGCATTCTTGCTGTGTAAAATGTGTAGATTGTCATACCAGAATGCCAGTCAGTGTAGCTGCAGTATAGTGTTGGATCACGTTGTTCACATTGCATGACTGCCCTCTTAGCTCAGATGGCTTCAGAAACTGGAGCATCTGGTTTTTGTTAATAGCGTGTGGAATTAGGCCAGGGTCTACTGTGGTGTACTGAGATGAATGTACCAATAGAGTGCTCTCTCTCTCTCTCTCTCCCCCCCCCCCCACATGCAGAAGGAGGGATATATGTCCTGTAATAAATGCAGAAATGTGCAGTGAGAACACAGCCAAACCTTTCTCAGTGATAGTAATAGTATTCACCATATAGTGCAAAGGAAGCCACAGGCTTTTGCTACACTGTCAAAAAAAAAAAAAAAAAAAAACACCAAGTAGATAAGCAAATGCAAATTATATGCTTTCCTCCTCATACAGGTAACTATCCAGTTGACCTTTGAATTTATTCAAACTGTCAGCCTCAACTACCTGCAAAGGCAACATGTTCCAGTGATCAATGATTTGCCGGCTAAAAGAAAGCATCCTACAATCTAGTCTAAACCTCTTTCTCTGTAATTTTAATTCATTCCCTTCCCCCAAGTTCTGTAGTTTTCTATAACAGTGAAAATTCCGCCAATGTTTATTTTCCTAATCCCTCTCAGAGCCTTATAAACCTCAATCAGTTCGCCTCTGAGGTTCTTGGTTGCCAAGCTCTGTAGCCCACATAATTGGAGTCTTTCCTCAAATGATCGTCCTTTTGCCAATCTCATCATTCAAGTTGCCCATTTTTGGACCCTTTCAAGAGCTCAGTGTCTTTTTTCAGATTAGGTCTCCATAGTATTCCCTGTGTGGTCTTTCAATTACCTTATACAACGAGATTATGACCTCCCTATCTCTACAGGATAATGTTCGATAAATCATCAATATGACACCATGTGCCTTCCTGGCTGCCTGTTTACACTGTTCAGAAAGCTTCATATCTGCCCGTATCATAACTCCCAGATCCCTTTCCTCCCCCACCTTTTTTAATTCAACCCCATCAAGTGTATAATTTGTTTTGTGGTGGTTGCTATTCCCGTGTAAGAATACCCATTAAGATCTTGCATTTAGCAGCATTAAAACATAGCTGCCACTTCTCTGACCATATATGAAGTCTGTTCAAGTCATCCTGAAGGAGTGCTGCTTGGCACTGATCATTAACAACTCTGCCAATCTTTACTTTGTCTGCCAATTTTGACATCACACCTTCTGTCCCTTTGTTGATGTCATTTATAAAAATGAGAAACAACAGTAGTCCAAGAACCAATCCTTGAGGGACCCCACTCTTGATGTTACACCAATCTGAAGAATACCCATTAATCATAACCCTCTGCCTTCTGTCCTGCAGCCACCCAGCAATCCACCTTAGAATCTTACCAGTAATCCCAACCTGTTCAAGCTTATACAGTAACCTCTCTTGGGGGGACTGAGTCAAATTCCTTGCTAAAATTCAAATAAACTATGTTGAAATTGCTCCCTTCATCCACCTCTTGAATAATTGTTTCAAAATAGCCTACTAAGTTAGTTAAACATGATTTTCCCTTAAAAAAGCCATGCTGTCTGTCCAGAATGGCATATCTGTCTAAATGCTTCTGAATTACACTCTTAACCATTGCCTCTAAGATTTTTCCTACCACCGAAGTCAGACTAACTGGTCTGTAGTTACCAACTTCACTCTTAGAACTGCCTTTATGTATTGGTGATACATTGGCACTTCTCCAATGCAAAGGAATCTCCCTGGAGTCCAAAGATGCCCTCATAATTAACCTCAATGGTATGATACACTCCTTAGCGATCTTCCTCAAAACTACCAGGTATGTGCCACCAACTCCGCAAGCATTACTTACCTTTATGCTCAAAAGTTTTTCCAATAAACAGTCATCTGTAATTACAAAATCACTAATTTCGTGTGGCTCAACCTAACTTGCATAGCCTCTTCTCAGTACGAAGGGTCTTTCATCAGTAAACACCTAGTACTTTCTCTAACCTGCTGGTAAAAATAATAATCTAGTTTATTTTGAAAAATTTTTTCCCTGTGGTGAGTTTCCCTCCCATTTATTCCAATCAATTTGCGGCAGATTAAAGTTACTCATAATAAGACGTTCACGCTTTCTTTCCCATTCCATCTGTGTGTAGAGACTCTCTTCACAATCTTCCAGTATATAGATTACTCCCACTCTTGTTATACCTTTGCTTCCAACTAACTCATACTACATAGATTCTATGCTGGCAGATGTGACTTCGGACTCTGGAAAAAAGCTCTTTTTTCACTCAGGCTGCTTTTGATAAGAAGCATGACCCTTCTGTCTTTCCTAAATACATTATACATACTGTAGTGCAGGGGTGGCCAACGAGTCGACCGTGGATTTAATTTCGGTCAATCATGGCGAATTTTAAATATACAGTCATCCCTCGATTTGTGCACCTTGTGCAATGAAATTTTTGAGATGGTAGATTGTGGCACATTTCGAAGGAAAAAAGTTGATTCCATCACAAATTAAGTTGGCCACTCCTGCTGTAGTGGAACTTGTGGTCCTCAATTTCTGGGTGGCACCACATTTCTGTTAGCCCTATTATATCAACATTAGTTGTCCTAACCAGGACAACTTGGAGAGTTCAAATTCATCCATTTATTTAACAAAAAACACCTTAGGATTCTAAAGTGGATGTTTTGAAAGTTACAGATGGTAATAAAAGAGAACACATAAGAATGATTTAGAGTGAAAGGAGTGAACAGAGCTGGCCTACATATCATTTTGATATATTTTGTATTTTATGATGCTTCGAGGAATTTCATGAGTGATTATTAAAATTTATAATATCATCTTGCAAGTTTGAAGTTTTTGTTAGTTAGGATAGTGCTGATTATATTTCTGAAAAAAATACATGCTTCAGTACCAAAAAATGCACATATTCAATTAGGTACACATTCTTTTTTTCATTACATCTTTCAGTTCTAACACAGACTGAACTGAGATGAGGTAGTTGTTAATTTTTGACTAGAATGGTTTGTGAGGAAACCAAAACTTTTAAAGTTATGATGATTTATTCAGCCTATATGGACATTAAGGCATTTAGTGTAATTTTTGAAATATTGTTACTTATTGACACATGAAAGTTTTCACTGTTAATTTGTCTAAAACTTATGCATATTAATTTTTATTTTAAAGAATACATAAAGGCAAACCTAAAATACAAGTATTGGCATGTAGAGGAGATAGGAGAAGGAAGATGATTTTAAAAAAATATTTAAAGTAGGAATGAATGGTGATAGTCCTAGAGGTAAACCAAGAGGAAGGTGGGTTAAGCATTAGTGAAAAAGGCGTACACTGGGTTGGACTAAAGATCTAACAAGAAATACAATAACGTGGAGGGAAAATAGTGGGTGGAAAGTTGCTAGTCCAGAACTGATTTTTACTATCCTAGCAACCTTATATACCCACTAGGTGTAACAGATTTGAATGATAATAGAATAAATAAAATTTCTTTTTATATGCCACACAGGATCAGAGCAGTTAAGATAAAAACTATAAGTAGTATCATGTGGATTCAAACATATGGTATATGAGTAACTCTATAGTTGATGCTGACCACATGGCTGAAGTGAATGTAGTAGTTTCTTATAGTATATGAATTAGAAGTTTCATTAAATTATTGAATATTTTTATTATTTAAAATTATATCAATTTTTCTCTTTTAATGAGAATTATTTTATAGTATATGCAAATTAATTACAGTTATAATAGAATGTAATTCATTTTGATATTCTGTTTTCAGTCAGTGACATTTAAGAAGACAAGCCGAAACCTAGCACGATCAATGTTCATCAAAAATATTAAGATGACAGTCATTATTATAGTTGTGGTTATAGTAAGTGTTTAAATATTCTCCATTAAGTGCATAATTGAACATAATAATATACAATGTTTATATGGACCAGCATGATTAAAAACTGTTAAGTTAATTTTAAATATATACTCATATAATTTTATTCTGTGAATTTGCAGGAACTAATTGGCGCAACAGAACCACCTGGTTACCTGGTTAGGTAGTTCTGGCTGTTTATTTTTTACACACAGTATATATCTTAGCTGGCATAAGTTTGATTGACATTTTTGTGCTTATGAATAGTGAGTTGTTAGATTATTTACTTCAAGATAAAAACATAAATGCTCAGTGAACAAAACAATGTATCAGGTATTTTTTGGCATTTCGGGAATAAAATGAAGATCTACATGCATTGAAAGCCTGTACTCTACTTTTTCTGGCTAATCTTCAGGAAGATAATGGTTTCTGTGTCTGGAGTCCCTCTCTGCTGGTGTGGGTTGCTGTCATTAGAGGTGGTTTCATTTTCTGTGGCTGAGTTGTGGATTGTCCTCTGGAAGGTGTTTTCCTTTTAACTGTTACACCACTCTGCTTACTTTTCGATATTTGTAAATTAATAGCTGTTTCAGTTGATATCACGAGTTGTATTTATTGAATGTATTAAGTTACAAGTAAATGCTGGCAGTTTGTAAAATAAATCTTCACATATTGGTAACACAGCCTTCAGTCATTTGTTTCTTGACCTTGAGAGCTCCATGCAGCAGTGTTTATTAGTATGACTTCAGTATATTTTTGAGATCATCGTGTCAGACTTGTGCTGAAAAGTGAGTAAAATATCGTCACACCAGCGTTTGAACAATTCATTGAAGAGGTCTATTATTAAATGTATAAGATCATATACTATCTTATAAGATCATTCGTAGGAAACCCTTGGGTGGGCTGGAATGAGTTAATAACTCGGATATTTTTCCCGCCTTGCACCAACTCGGGACTAATGAGTTAGTCCCGAGTTGATGCAAGGCGGGAAAAATATCCGAGGAGGTTTCCTGGAGGTTGCATGCATCGGGCTGTCATTTGCCTAGATTTTATGGTCTGCCTAAAGTGCACAAGGCTGGGGTACCATTTGTGTTGTTTGTAGGCAGTCCAACACTTGCACTATCCAGGTTTTTGGCTGAACTTGTATCCCCGTAATGGGGCACTCGGATAACACTATTAAAAAAAACAGCAGGGAGTTTGTGCAGTTCGTCTGTGCTCAGGAGGTAGAAGAGGATGAGATTATGGCATCTTTCAATGTTGTTTCTTTGTTCACATGTATACCCATTGAACAAGGCCTGGATTGTATGTGGAAGGCTTTCAGTAGGGATAGTACTTAGCATTAGTAGAGGCATACGATGCAAGAAAGCAAGCTTATGCAGCATCAGCCAAAAAAAAAAAAAAAAAAACCCCTCCCATTTCACCCCTCCATTCGTTCTAAATACCTGTCCAACTCGGCCTTAAATTTATTTAGGCTATCAACTTCCACAACAAAAGCTGGAAGTCTGTTCCACTAATCAACTACCCTCTTGCTAAAGGCAAGTTTCCACATATCTATTCTACAACTGTCTTTCCTCAATTTGAATCTATGCCCCCTCAGGTTCTTAATCTGAGTAAGAGGAAGAATCCCCTGAGCATTCAGCTTGCTCAACCCATTCAAGGCCTTATACACCTTAATCAGATCACCTCGCAGGTGCCTACTCTCCAGGTGCTGCAATTTGCAGAACTTAAGCCCTTCTTGGTAAGAGCACCCCTTTGTTCCTCTCACCAATCTTGTTGCCATTCTTTGTACTCGTTCTAGCAACTCTACATCCTTCCTAAAATGAGGCCTCCAGACCTGTAAACAGTACTCTAGGTGTGGCCTAACCTTTGAAGGACAGGACAGCCCTAAGTCGTGAAGACATTTGTGAAGGTGTTAGTTTATGCTTATCTAGTACCACTATGTTGTTTCAAAATGTGTACCAGCAGGTCTGCGGAGTGGCCATGGGTTCACCTATTAGTGCAATTATAGCCAATTTAGCCATGGAAGAGTTTAAAGACAAGATGTTGGGGAGCTTTAGTCCACCCCCATTATGCACGTGGAAGAAGTATGCTGATGACACGTTCACCGTAATACAAAGGGGGTTACGAAACAGAAGTACTTAATTGGTTGAATAACGGTTCGCCCTATATTCAGTTTACTTTGGAGGTTGAGTGGGGGGGTGCCTTCCGTTCCTAGACGTGTGTGTACAAAGAAGACCGACACTTGAAAACTAAGGTTTACAGAAAACCTATGTGTTGTGGCCAATACACACTTTAAAACTGCTCAGGCTGGTTGCCACAAAAATAGTGTGGTTAAGGCCTTAATGGGAAGGGTGGAGTGCCACTGCTCTTCATCTGATGGGAGGGGCGATGAGACTAAACGAGTTACGACTGACCTAGTAACGTGCGGTTACCCCCAGATAATTATTGAGCAGTCGCAGGGATGCTTTTACACCTGTTGCCACTGCTTACATTCCCTACTATCCGGGCATTTCAGAACCCATTTCCCGTATTTTACGTTCGTGTAAGATATGCTGTGTGCAACTACTGGTTCGGAGACTGTGTGCAGTCTCCAAACCAGTAGTAGTGTCCGCAATCAAAGATCCAATTGTGGGTAATGACACTAGTGGGGTCATATATGAAATTGAGTGTCAGTGTTATGTGGGAGAAACGAAATATACACTGTGTGATCACCTGGGGGAACACGATAGGGCCCTCAAGACAGCCAGTTATGTGGGTTCAGCTGTAGCTGAACATGCCTGGGAAACTGGGCATGGCATTACAGCTAAAGAATCCGTGATCATGGATAGAGCGCATGGCTTTTGTAACCAGAAATGGCTAGAGAGTTTAAGGATATGTTCGTCTGGATGCTATAGTCTTAATAGGGATAAGGGCTGTTGCATTCAACTCTTTGAAGCTCTTATCCTAGGGAGAAACAAATGGTTTAGAGTGGTTTGTTCCATTTCCAGTTCCAACACACAAGAAGTGGACCATGCGCAGGTGCTATAGTTCATGTCATGGACCTGCTGGGGCGTATATGTGTACATATATAGATTGTTGGATAACCTGCAACCATTATTGCTGATGAAGGCAGCCGCTGCTGCTGTTTTAGTGGCTTTTAGTAATTTTAAATATCTTTTTAGCACTTAATTTTATATTTTATCCTTGTTATATACCATTTAATCTTAGTCATTTTAATTTTATTTTAATATACAGTTTATACAGTCAGTATGTGTATTTTTGTTTAATAAAGGCATTTTATCGATTTGAGTCAGTGTTTAGTAGCATCATAGATGAATCATGTTTGAACAATCCAGACTTATTTTGTTTCATTTGTGGAAGTTATGTAGTTCTCAAGTAAAGATAAGATATTACAGAATTTGTAAAAAATGTGTATTGTGCTTATTTTGGAGTGAAACTCTGTGACCAAAATAAAGCATTCAGATTGTGAAAAAATGGTAAAAAGAAAGCTATGCCATTTGCAATTCCCGTGATTTGGTGGGAGCTTACAAACCACTGTAATGACTGTTACCTTTGCTTAGTTAATGTAGAGAGATACAATGTAAAGGGTAAGAAGGGCATTGTGTATCCAAATATTCCATCCTCCATTAAACCAGTCCCACATGGAGATAATCTGCTGATTCCATGCCATTCCATTCCTTCCACTTATATTGAAGAATATAGCAGCAGATAGTAAAGCTTCTGAAGATGACACTGAAGTCTACATGCCTGGAGATATTAAGTCTAGCCCTGAATTGTTTTCATAGCATGAACTCAATGATCTGGTAAGAGATTTAAGTTTACCAAAGGAATTTACAGAGCTCCTTGGTTCTAGACTTAAGTCAAAAAATCTTCTGGCACATGGAATATTTTTTTCATGGTACAGATACAGAGAATGAGAACTACTCCCCTATTTTTCTGAGGACAATTATTTTGTGTTTTGCAGTAATGCAAATTACTTAATGAACTATATAGGAATTAGTTACAATGCTATACAGTGGAGACTTTTTTATTGACTCATCAAAGAGGAGTTTCAAAGGTGTGTTGCTCCACAATGGAAATAAATATGGGCCAATTCCAGTAGTTCACTCTGTGCATTTGAAAGAAACATGAGAATTTGAAGAAGTTGTTGTCAAATATTAAGTACGAAGACCATGGTTGGTTGGTCTGTACTGACTTTTAAGCACGTTACTTGGACATCAATCTAGCTACACAAAAATGCCTTGCTTCTTGTGTGATTGGGACAGTTGGGCTAGGAGTAAGCTCTGGCTAAAGAGGGGCCAGTTTGTTGCCTGGATAAAAGAACATAGTTCATAAACCACTGGTAGACCCCAAAACTGGCCTTTTTCCACCCTTGCACATCAAACAGTTGTTTGATGTGCAAGGTGGAAAAAGGTGGATGTTTGCACATCAAACAGTTGTTTGATGTGCAAACTGTTTTCACCAAACAGTTGTTTGATGAAACAGTTTGTGAAAGCTTTACCTCAGGAAGGTCCCTACTTTAGCTGTCTTTGTACTGAATTCCCATTGATTACCCAAGAGAAGCTAAAACAAGGTATTTTTTGTTGGACTTCAAATTCACAAACTGATGAAAACGGGGGACCGAGATTTGAGGGAACTATCAATAAAAATATCAAAACAGGCATGGATTAGTTTCGGGTCTGTTGTTGAGAACTTCTTAGGGAACAACAAGGATCCAGACAACAAGAATATAGTTGAAAATACATTGGCAAACTTCAAGAAGCTGGACAATAATGTGAGCTTCAAGGTACATTTTTTATACTCCACATCAACTAATTCCCAGAAAATCTAGAAAGTGAAAGTAAAGAACAGGGTAAGAGGTTTCACCAGGACATTAAAGACAATGAGATGAGGTACCAAGGGAGGTGGAGTGACAACATGATGGCTGACTATTGTTGGATGCTGAAGAGGGACTGTAAAGTAGGATCTGCAAGAAAATCAAAGAAACAAAAATTTGATTCACTGTAGATCAGTTTTTTAAATGAGAGGGTGTTTAGTGGACTTTTTAACCAGACTTCCCTTTTTAATAGTGTTTTCAACATGTATTTAAATATAAAAGTCTGGTAAAGGTAGCATTTTGTTATAATTTCAGTTCACAAATTCTGCAAAATTAATAAAAATTTGTGAAATTTTCTTTCATGATTTTTGAAGAAACCTGATGGGATGGAAACAAACAGAAGCCATTTTTGAAATCAGCATTAGAAAATGATAAGAAATACTTTTTTCTGAGAAAACAATGAATTTTTTTCCAAATGCAGGGAAGTGTTATATTTGACTGTCTTTATTATTAAAAAAAAAGTTGGATGCTTTATATTAACTTTTGTTTTTGGAAAATCTGCCATAACAGCCTTCTTTGAGCAACCACATCA
This sequence comes from Mastigoproctus giganteus, assembly GCF_048544385.1. NCBI lineage: Eukaryota > Metazoa > Arthropoda > Arachnida > Uropygi > Thelyphonidae > Mastigoproctus > Mastigoproctus giganteus. The sequence goes on along the minus strand of NC_143584.1, from coordinate 205,518,553 downwards.
TTATCTACTTGCTAAAGATATTGTTATTGTAAAAATTTAAAAAAAAAAAAAAAAAAAAAAATTTATAGTTGAACTTGGTTATAACTATATCATGGCTGTAGTGAGCAAAAAGCTATAATGATTTTAATTTACATGTGTTCCCATACAATTTCTCACTGTTATAATGAGCATACTATACTAGTATACTGTACAAATTTTGGTAATTATGCAAACATTCTTAATTGCCTTGGTAGCCGAAAAAACAGTTCTTGGAATAAACCAAAATGAAAGGGGCAACTTAGCTTTTATGACCACCCACATCAGATTATGGGCCGGTTTATGACCTAACCTTGTCCTTTCAGGGACGAGGACTATACAATAGTGCATTGCCGTTCCGCTTGTAATTTTTATGGTTGAATTATCCTATTTACAGATTGTCTTGTATTCACTGAACCATAAATTTATTTCAGGACTTTCTAAGAATTTTGGAAATGATGATAATTGTTGTATACAGATTATTTTACTGCCATTTTAAAGTAAAATCAGTTAGAAACGAACCCTTCCTTCGGAAACAAGACTGCAGTATAATAGTTAAGACACAGCATGGGGTTTGTTAAAGGGAGGTCTTGTCTGACCAATTTGACTGGATACTATGATGTGGTAACAAAGGAACTGAATGCCAAAAATAATTATGATATCATATACTTGGATTTCAGGAAAGCTTTTGATACTGTTGCACATGGAAGACTGCTGTACAAATTGGAGAGGTATGGCATTAAGGATAAGTTGCTACAATGGATAAAGGGATGGTTGAGTGGAGACGACAGAGAGTGATAATAAATGGACACTGCTCTTCATGGACAAATGTTATTAGTGGAGTTCCCCAGGGTTCAGTATTTATCAGTGATATTGATGAAGGTATATCAGGTTTATTGTCCAAGTTTGCAAATGATACAAAGGTTGGCAGGGTTTTTAACGACAGTAAAGACAGTATACTACTCCAACTGGATCTAGATAAGTTGGGCAAATGGGCTGAGAATTGGCAGCTGATGTGTAACATTGACAAATGCAAAGTACTGCATATGGGTAGCAATAACCGAAGAGAAACGTACCAACTGTGTGGTATTACACCCAGGGAAGTGGAAAGTGAAAAAGACCTGGGGGGTAATTGTGCAGTCAAATATGAAGTTCGCTGAACAGTGCAGACAGGCTGCCAGGGGCAGGTCATGGAGTCTTGTCAATGATATATAGGAATTTTGCTAGCAGGGACAGGGAGGTGATTACCCTGTTATACAAAGCAATGGTCAGGCCACACCTAGAGTACTGTGTATAGGTCTGGAGGCCTCTTTAGGAAGGATATAGAGTTGCTAGAACGAGTATAAAGAAGGGCAACAAGATTGGTGAGGGAATGAAGGGATGCTCTTACCAAGAAAGGCTTAAGTTCTGCAAATTGCAGTGCCTGGAGAGTAGGCACTTGCGAGGTGATCTGATTGAAGTATATAAGGCTTTGAATAGGTTGAGCAAGCTGAATGCTGATGGGATTCTTCCTCTTGCTCAGACTAAGAACCTTGAGGGGACACGGTTTCAAATTGAGGAAAGATAGTTGTAGAATAGATGTGCAGACATTTGCCTTTAGCCAGCGGGTAGTTGATGGGTGGAACAGACTTCCATCTTTTGTTGTGGAAGCTGACAGCCTAAATAAATTTTGGGCTGGGCTGGACAGGCATTTGGAACAAATGGAAGGGTGAAATGGGAGCGGTTTTTTTTTGCTGCATAAGCTTGCTTTCTTGCATTGTATGCTTCTACTAACAAAAGAAAGTGTCTCTTGATTCGCAAAAAAGTCGAAATTATTCATGAGTTAGAATGTGGTGCAAAAAATGTTGAAGTGGGTAAAAACTTTTCTTTGTCCTCTTCAACAGTATCAACATTGTGGAAGAATAAACATGTTTACATATCGGTACTGGAAAGGAACATAACCAAAAAAAAAAAAAAATTTTAGAAAGTGCGAGGTTACAAATGTTGGTGAAGCATTGCTTCAGTGGTTCACTACAATAAAAAAGACTAATTGAAATCGTGTTCATTATTAAATAGTATTGTTTTTAATTATGGAGAAATAAATTGTATTTAGTATTAAGTGTATGGCTTTAAAATTACCGACAAATTGTGTTTAATATTAAGTGCATTGTAGCTTATACAAACATATTAATACAAATAATATGTAGGTATATACTAATATTATTTTTTTTCTCTCTATTTCTTTTGTTTTTTGAATCTATCTTTTTATCAAGTTATTGAGAATTAAAAAAATAGGAGGTAGATTTAACTCATCACTGATGTAGTGAGTAATGGTTACAAGAAGGAAATTTTGTTGGGCCCTTGATGCTCGTTATAATCAAGTTCAACTGTATATTCAATGATTCACAGCATAAATGTTAAATTCAAAAAAACTAGTGGAAATTTTTTCTTTAATTTCTGATAAGATTAGGTGAAAGAGATTTTCACCACTGGGGATCTAGGGTTCAATCAGTGTAAATAAAACATTCTCCTATCATAAACTCTACTAAACAGGTGGGTTGTGAAGTTAGTGGTGGAACAGATTTTTGGCACTTAGTTATTTGTGTTAGAACAAAAGAAGTCATTGCAGAGTCAGGATGTGAAAGATCTGCTTTATGAACAGGTATGTCAAGGCTTGCTGGGATTAGTGAACTATAATCATAGTTCATTTCTAATGGTGTCCATTACATAATTTTTGATAATTATATTATTACTCTTTCAGTTATCTAACACAAATTCACATTAGTGTAAAGCTTTCTTACCTTTAGAGAATATATATCAGTACTCTGGCATGAAAATAAAATGAACCAACTTTATTTCTTATATGGTTTTTCCCTGACTTATTGGTTACAGTAACACAGCAAAAACTTTCACATAATGTTTATTGTTGGAATGGATCCCCCTTTTCTTTTCAGGATCATTGTATTATTCAAAGCTAACAAGACTTACATAATAATGGGCAGGAGGAAATAAATTGCTTTAACAAGAAATGAAATTGTGGATTTCTAATGTCCAGAAATTTTTCAGTTTTGTTTATTGCCTTGCATTTGAAAACAGCTGATTGCACTCACTTGTTATATGAAAACAAAAGCAAAAATAAACTGAGTCAATGTTCACCTTTAGAAGATCCTGTAAGTGTAAAATAAAAAGCAAAATTAATTTGAAAGAACTCACTTTTTTGTGGTCAGATGTCTCAGTAGTGTATTGTATTGTTCTTATTCCATTCTGATATTAAGGTAAAATATGAGGTATGTTCAGTAAAGAATGATCATAATTATTTTTTCACAACATACCGTTATTAATCATTTGTATTTTGATGGTCCTTTTCAAAGTATTCCCCATTTGATCAAATGCACTTACTCCAATGTTTCTGCCATTTTTTTAATGAAAAAAAAAAAAAAATTGCAGGGTGCAAGGTCAGGGCTGTAGCGCAAATGAGGAACACATTTGACATTAATGCTGGCTAAGTACTCCATTATTATTATTTTTTATTATTAGCCACATGATGCAAGGAAGCCCGAGGCTTATGCTGCACCAGCCAAAAACATTTCCCGAGTTACCCCGAGAGAGAGAGAGAGAGAGAGAGAGAGAGAGAGAGATGAGAGAGAGAGAGAGAGAGAGAGAGAGAGAGAGAGAGAGAGAAGGATGATGATATCCAGCTCAGGACCCTGGGTTTGCCAAGCCCAAACTCACTAGATGTGAGGCCTTGCATTGTTGTGATGCAGCACCCACCCATATGAAATTGTGATTCTGCAAAGTGTGCAGTTGAGATCTGTAGTAATAGTCGTATGGTGTGGCACAATGTGCATATAAACCATTCCTTGAATATCAAAAAAAAAGAAAGACCATAACTTTTCCTGCAGAAGCCATGACTTTTGCTTTTATTGGTGTTTGCAATGACATAGACTTCCAAACAAAGCTTTGTTGCTTACTTGCTGGATCAGAATGAACCCACGATCTGCCATTATGTTATTACCTTGTGCAGAACATCACCATCTTCAATAACCAGCCATTGCAGCTGATAAACCTCCATATGAACTGGCTTTTGTTTAGGTAATGAGTAGTCTTGGAATCCAGCGTGCACAAACATATGCAAATGGTTATGCAGAATACTGTGCATGCTTCGTACTGATATTCTGAACATCTCTGCCTTTGTATGACGATCTTCTCTCATAATTACAGAAGTAGTGTTTATAGTTTCTGTGGTGACAGCAGTGATTGGAGCTCTAGAACTGCCAATTTTTGAAACTGAATCATGTGCATTTTTGAACATTCTAAACCACCTGCAAGCTGTGGTATATGGAAGTGTAGATTCACCATAAACCTCTTTTAATATTTCATATGCTTTAGATGATGTTTTCTTGAGATGATGCAAAATTTGAGAGCAGCATACTCTTCCTCACATGTCACATCCATTGTTACGTAGATGAAACTGAACAGGCACAAACTTGACCGACCATCAGGGTCACACCATGCCCACAAGTCAACTGTGCAGTTATGTGATGCAGCTTGGTGTGGTCTTAAATTGTGCACCTTATCTAGAAATAGCAAACAGTAAGGTTTTTCATGAGTATATTTCTATTAATTTATTCCATCAGAAACAATGAACTATTTTTACCAAGCTGTTACTGTTATAATGTTAAATTGAGCTTTGTATCATGACATGAATTACCCTAAACAGGGTGAGTTATTTTTTAGTACATTATTAAATATTTAATTGATTTTACCTTTCATTTCAGCTTGTAATATACTTCATTGTGTCAGCTTCTTGTGGTGGATTATCATGGCCAAAATGTACATAAAGTTAAAAAAAAAAAAAAAAAAAAAAAAAGAAATGGAGACTGCAAATTCTTTTCTTAGTCAATAATCATTTAGTAAAGAGATTTTTATAAACTCTTTATTTACCTGCCTAAATGCAACTGAATGTAGTTAGTATTTCGTGTCATGAGAGAAACATCGATTGTCTATCATGTGGAACTGTTCAAGTGAAAGTTTATATAAATGATGGCTGAAATGTGAATTGGTGACTACCTGAACAAGGCCTGCGCAGTGGAATTTATAAATTTTTTGTACGTTTGTATAGGTTGATATTTGCTATTTAATATATAATTCAGATGTACAGTAAATGTATATTGACTTTCTGGGAAGAGATTAGTGTTTATTAAATAACTGATTTCATATTTTTTATGTATTTAAATGCCAAACTTATTACAAAGCTCTATGAAAATCACGTATCCTCTCTAGCCTAATGCAGGAAACTAAAGCTTATAAACAATGAAGTGTGCCATTGCATCACGTTTAATGGCATGCCTCAGAAAACAGATTTTCTACAGTGTTTGTGTGTCATTTCATTCAAAATCAAGAAATTTTTGGTTTAAATGAAAATAGCAGTTTAAAATCAGAAAACACATTTAAAATAATTTTTTTTCTATGTATATGGAAAATATACATGGAAAAAATTTAATTTAAATCAATAACAGACACAAAATACACAAGATGTTTCAATTAAAAGGCCCCAGGGGCTATCATGCTTATTTTTAGGTTTATGCTATGTGGTAGATGTTCCCAAATTTTCTCAGTTCACAGCACCCTTAGTGTCTCATTAATTTTTTTCATGGTTTTTCACTAGGCCAAAATAAATACCTAACAGTTCCGTTTATTAAGTAGTTAGGTCCGAACAACTTAATAAGTAATGTTGAAACTGTGAACTACCTGGAGCTGGTCTGTTATGGCACAATATAATCTTGTCGTTTTTGCGCCATCAAAAACCAACCAAGCTAGTAGTTTGCATGGTGTCTGACAGATGTCGAGTACCCCTGTTTTTCCCTCGAAAATTTAAAATATTCTGGGGTGCTGTGGCACACAGTTTGGGAACCGCTACTATATGGTGTTTGGGCCTTTATTCTTTCTTTTTTTTTTTTTTTTTTTTTTGTCAATTTGGCATGACCAGGGATTAAGGCATTCCAGTTATCTAAGCATCCTAACTATGGAAAAATCAATGGTAAAACTAAAACAGCATGGTTCACATCAATACATATCATTCAATGATGTATGTCAATGTAAGCCATACTGTAACCAACAAAAAGTACATATAGGACAATCAAAACAAGTAAAATTTGATCTTATTTTAGTTAAAAAAAAAAAAAAAAAAAACCCTAATTATAGTTAAAAAAAAAAAAAAAAAAACCCTAATTATTGTGTAGTACAGTAATGCAATTCAGACTAAACATTTGTTCATTCTCCTGATCAGTATTGTTAATATCAGTTTTTTTTTTTATGCCATTTTTCTTGGATGGATTAAATTTCGGGAGATGAGAGCAAATAACTACAGTATTCAATTTTCATGCGCCAACCAGAATGACCAAATCACAATGTCAAACTTTTCATATGGCAGGCACCACCAATCAGTAAATAATTATTTTAGTTTTGCATTTTTGTAAGTTCCTTTAATTCAATGTGTGACATTTTAAAAAAATCGATCATACGTTATACTGAATGAACTTTTCTTCTCATTCGGTAATATCTATTGCGTTCTGTAATAACAGAAAATAAAAATGTTATTTTAATATTATGCTAAAAAAGGGATCTTGACTGCTGTTTTTTTAATTAATATTATTATTGACTATGATGAAGAAAATCACTGTAATTGGTGGCCCCTATTCTGGATATAAATATTCTGGTAATTAGTTATCTAAATGCTTGATAACAAAGCTTTTACTGTATGTGTGCATGTGTACATATATATAAAATAAATCTAGTAAATGAACATAATCACTGGATATGTGCTATTATCAGTAGGACTAAAGGAGCACTGGAGGAGGCACCTCTGTAGCCAAGTGGGCAGGAGCAGCAGTGCATAGAACATGCTTCTTGATTAGACCGGGGTTCGAGCCTGTGACCACCAAATACAGAGGATGCGAAAAGGTCAGGGAATGACCACCGCCCGCATATCCCTGGAGCAATATGGCCTTAGTTGCTAATGCTCTTAAAAACCAAACAACAGCACTGGAGAAAACAGTGGCCAGGCTGGATAGTGAAGCACAAAGAAGAGGACTTAGGATGAATAAAGCAAAGACAAAATATATGAAATTCTGGAGAATGGCAGATAACACAGAAAATTTAAGAACTGGAAGCTTCTCATTTGAGCATATTTAAAATTTTGCCCATCTAGGTTTGCAGATAAACCAGTCCAACTCTATTACTAATGAAACCTGAGTGAACACAGATGCTTCTATGCACATGAAAAACTAATGAAGTCCAGAGTATTGAAGAGACATTTAAAATTAAGAATATACAAGTCTCATTAGACCAGTTGTAACATATGGTTGTGTGGCTTGGACATTAACGAGTAAAGATGAGCAGTTGTTGAGAGTGTTAGAGCGTAGAATTTTACAAAGTCTTTGGACCCATACAAGGCATTGATGGCTCCTGGAGGATTACCATGAGCTTGACAATCTTATTCCAGGTGTGGACATCGTCAGATTTGTGAAGAGCCAGAGACTTACCTGGTTGGGACATGTTATGAGAATGGATGGTAGCAGAACAACTAAGAGGATAATGAAATGGAAACCTAACAGTAATAGGGCAAGAGGAAGATTGTGGAAAAGATGGATGGTTGATGTAGAAGAGACTTAAAGATCACAAGAATAAGAAGTTTGACCTGGGAGGGCTTACTGGTGGAACATCGTTGAGAAGGCTAAGACCCACCCTTGGTTATAATGCCAGAAGATGATGATGTGAAATGTGCAAGAAACCTTAATCAAGATGTTTTGGAGTACCATGACAACATTCTGTTCACTAGTAGTTGGGGGGGGGGTAGGAAAGGATATAAGCTTCTTCAAATGAGATGTGATTGTAAGTGTGCATCTAACAGGTGCTGCAGTAGAAAAGATAATCTTGTCAGGTGGTCCACAATGATTTTCCAAGAATCAAGAGAAAAAAAGACACCAACAAAGCAAGTGCAGCCACAAGTCTGGGGTATGCTGCATATAAGGTATGATCCTGAGTGAGATCAGTTATATGCAGAGAATGCTCTGCATATCAGGAGTGAACTGGGAAAAATTGCTGTAATAGTGTAAACCAAAAAAAAAAAAAAAAAAAAAAAGAGCAAACTCAGGTTGAATGTCATGTGGTCTGATGAATCTTGATTTATTCTCAAGTGATGGAGGAATTGAAGTATTGAGGAAAGTACATGAAGCAATGGACTATACCTTCTGTATAACGGAGCAGGCTTCTAGTGGAGCAAATTTTGTGACATTATCCTTAGTACTCTGAATGTGCTGTACAATGGATCCACTGGCCAGAAAAATGGACTAAGCCATTTATTGAGCATCATTGCAAGTTGTGTTTTTGGCAGTTACACACTAGTATTGATCATGATGGAGATGGATCCTTCCAGGATGATAATGTGAGACTAGTCACCATGCCAGAATGTATGTGAGCAGGTTGTTGCTGGTTTTAAGTACATCAGAAATTTGGACAGTATTGTGCCACCACAATTGTATTATGTATGTACAAGTGTGTGATTATGGGCTGATTTGCATCTTCTGCAGGCTAGAAGAACTCATGGGAAAAGCCTCTATTCCCTCTGCCTGAGATCAGCCAACTACATCCCTAAATGAAGAATACTTTATAAATTTCTCCTGTCTACAATAGAATCCAGACATCTCCAAATAAGTGACAAGCATCAAACTGCTATACTGTAATGGAGAACATGAGTGATTTGAGTAATGCAAAGTATGCTTGTTTGTTTGTTATTTGGTTTTTAGGAGCATTAGCAACTAAGGCCATATTGCTCCGGGGGATATGCAGTGGTCATTCCCTGACCTTTCCGCATCCTTCGTATTTGGTGGTCACGGCTTGAACCGCAGTCTAAATCAAGAAGCGTGTGCTACGCACTGCTGCTTCTGCCCACAGAGGCGCTGCAAAGTATGCCTTGGCCAACAAGTTCCTGGAGGTTAAACCAGTGTCTCATTTTCTACTGGGTGGGAAACTACTAGCAATGTTGGGGTGTTCCTTACTAGTTTAATACTAAATTATTTATTTATTATCTCCCCACCCACAGTGTTACAGATAATTTTAGTTAATCTTGGAAGATTTTACAGATTGTGAGTATCAGAATTGGGGGGGGGGGGTTAACTGACTGACTGACTAATTTTAATTAGCTTTCTGGACATCTGTGGGATGAAATGAAATCTACCTTTATCTGTACAATAATACCAAGGTATTTTTCAGGCTACCTGGTACAGTATTTTCCCAGCACCCTTAAGAGACTGCTGTAGACCCAAGGCAGATCAGAGAAGTAATCTGTGAATAAGGTTAGTTATTAGGACAAGATCCTAATAAAATGGTCAGCCAGTGTATGTGGTAGGGGAAATGGTGATAGGATAGCAGTTGCATAAAAACAAAAAAAAAGACCATAATCAAGTAAATTTAAATTTCAGTTTTCACTTCATAATTAAATTCAAACTGAAATCATACTGATGTGTATACTGCAATTATGTGAGTCTTTAATTCTGAATAAACAAATGCATTGCTGGGAATGTGCTCCTTGCGTGTTACATATATAATGTAAAATTTTTGCATTAGTGTTTATTGAAAAGTGGTTAAAGCTGATGGGGAGAAACAAACCTGTTATCAGTTTTGATCCAAGGGAACTTGATCAGTTGCAAAGCTATGATACTCTTACAGCAGAAGTTTTGAATTAATGCATTTTAAGAATTGTGCTATCATTTGTAAAAAAAAAATTCCTTTATATATATGTATGTGTGTTTATTGAATTTAAATAGAATTTTATGTAAATATATTTCTCACAGTATATATTAAAAATTAGCATTATGGTATTTTGCTTATAAAATAGAATAGTTAGTTATTTTTAAATATGTATTACAATTCATCAAATTTTTAAAACTTCTTTTTGGCTATTTCACAATTTTGTCAAATTATTAAATTTCTGTATCCTGTTAATGAATGTAAAATGTGAAAATATTATGTAGTGTTATTTTCTGTTACAGTCAAATTTTTTACTTTACATCATAAGTGAATATAAAGGTGACTGATATTTTGAGTGCTTAATATTTTGAAACATACTAACACAATATGAACTAGCACAAATGATATTCAAGGGATATTTAAAATCATTGCAAGGTTATTGAATTAAGGACAATATTGTCCTATTGTAACAAGCAGGTTTTTGGTAACAATGAGTAAATGCTAGTCATAATTCTCAAAATAGAACAAACTTCCTTTCATGAGCTACCAAAAAAAATATGTGCTTTTTAAATAAAAATATCACTGAAGGGCTGCTATTATTAGTTCCTCATCATACATCAGGTGGCTTTGATTAGTTTTAAAAAATAGCAGAGCAGTCTTTTGATAAGTTTATTTGAAACCTTAACCAGCAGCTGCCTTGAGAAGGCAGTTCGTTCTGTTTTTAACTATTAAGCTGTAGTGTTTTACATGTGGCAGTTGAAATCCAGCTGGCCACAAAATACAGGACAAGATAGTCCTCAGTTAACTAATTTATTTCATAGGTCTTATGGATTTTGCCATAATAAAATAATATTTGCAAGTATTCTAATGAATTTTGCCTCACATACAAAATGAAAATTGAATAAATCTTCAGTGAAGAGGAAATTGGTATGCAGCTTTCAGCTGGCAAGGTCACAGTAACTGTTTTTTTGGATACAGAAGGGTTGATTTTCTACCACGGTGTTTTATGTGCAATAGTTAATTCTCAGTATTACAGCAGCCTCCATACCATGCTTGGTATTAGAAAGCCCACAGCACAGTAGCACACCACTCTTTGAGTAGACTGGGGTTGAGTAGACTGCTAAATATGGTCAAACTGCCAGCCCACACTGGACCAGAGTGGCAGATTATAGTCCATTTCCCACGACGTGAATCATTGAGGTTTCTATCCTACAGTGGATTGATAATGGCTCAGTTTAACTTTTTTTTATTACAGCATACAACAATTAACAAGAAGCAACTCAAGAAACTAAAAAGGGAATGTTCTACTTCCTGGAAATGCACATCTATTTACAGCAAATTGGACGACGATATTGGCAGCCTTGGCATATAGATTTATCCTCCACTTGCTTCGGCCAATGGAGGAGCACCTGGGAGGGCAGAAATTCAAGACAGCTGGTAACTCAAGCATGGTGTCTTGAATTGGCTATGCACTTATCAGAACACTATGCTGCTAGTGTCAGTATTGAAAAAATAGATAGTGTAATAAGATTGGCGATTCTGGTTTGTTTGTATTTTTTTGTGAAAAAAATAACAGTTTGAGTCAACCTTGAATTGCTCTTGTATATACAGGATAATTCTTCAGTCAGAAGGATGAGTATTACCAGTATGCCAGATTTTTTGAAAACAGCACAGTTTTTAAGAAAAACTGCTCAAGTTTTGTGACATTGCTTCTAGTATTGAAGAAATGGATGCAAAATAACATGATTAAACTGGAATACCATAAGTAATGTAAAATCAGTATGGATTCAGAGAATAAAATTGATTAAAGAAAGCATGAAATGCCCATTGATTTACAGGGTTTCACTTTCTATATTTACTCTATAAGATGGGGTACAGGTCCCAGTAGAAACTTTGTTGCACGATAATGCAATTATTATTCACAATGGATAACTACAGGAAGCATTTACAAAGGGTTATGCAAATTAGAAAAATAATTTTGTGCCATTTGTGGGGTTGTCTTAATTCATCTTATTTGAAAAAAGAAAAAAAAAAAAAATACAAATTAACAGCAAATTGTTTACACCTTAATTTAAAATCCCCTCTATAAGCACTCTTAATTATATTAAAGAATTTGTTCAAATTCAAGTTTGAACATAGTCAAGGTTATTTTTAAAATAAAACTTGTAATCTGTAAAAGGTTTGTCCACTATTTCTGATGTCCATCAGTCAGTTACTGAAAATGCTTATTCCAGGTAATTCTCCAGTGGGAAGAAGAAAACTTATTTAAATCTAAAACAGTCCTGTTTTATTTTGTGTAAAAAGTATGTTGCCCCCTTGCTCATCTTTAACAATACTTAGGATTGCATAAGCATATCAATAATATTGCTTCCTCTGCATTAAGAAACAAGGTTTCTCTTCCCTTTCACTCTTAAGTGTTACTTTACTTCTAGAGTTTTCATATTTGTAGTCAACTACCGTACAAATATGAAATCTGCTCTACGTGATTATTGTTCCTCCACGTGGTGGTGGTATCACAAAACCTTTTGCAAGGTCCTAGACTTTATACAAATTGTTACTCTCTCTCTCTGTCCACTGTGTAAGTACAGCAGAAACAATGTCTCACAGAGACATTCAGTTTCTGCTGTACTTTTTTCTAATTACTACAGGCTCTGTTCTTTTCAACTGCATCTACAATTCCGTCTTCATTCCAAACATATGAAGATGGAATTGCAGTTCAGAAGAAAACAGGATTTGTAGTAATATTTATAAAAAAAAAAAAAACATACATGAAAAGTCACCAAACTAGCTTTTCTTCTTTGTCTCCTCTACCTCTGAAGGATTGTTCTGTTCTTCAGAACAATCCTTCTCCTATATTTCCTGAAGATTGTAATCTACAGAAATTAGTGGTTCAATGTCAACAACTGTCTTCTGTCTACCAATCGCATAAATTCACACACAGTAATAGAGTACTACAGGTTGCAGCACGGGTTCCCAACTTGTGTTCTGCAGAACCCTAGGGTTCTGCCGATAACATTTGGAGTTCTGCAATAAAATTAGTTTTTGAGCTCTAATTAATAGTTTAAAATATGGATGTAGAGGGGACTCTGTGCAGTTCACAGTTGTGGAAAATAAAATCCGATTAGTCTAATGGTGAATGAATGAATCGAATACTGTACTTTGCATTCGATTCTCCCACCGCTAGTTGAGTCATATCCCCTGGCGAAATTGTCTGTAGTGAGGTGGGGTGCAGTGAACCAGCGGGCGTATCGGTCATAGATCGGTGGTGTTTTGCACTGCAATTATTTTGTGAGGTCTTGTGTACTTTTCTTTCATATAAAAATAAAGTGGGCATCGTATTAATTTATAATATTACGATTGTGTATACCCCAAATTGTGGTAGGGGTGAAAGTTTAATTGAATTTTGTCATCTGAACAGTCTTGTCATATGTAACATCTGCCTTCAGCGGCACCCGAGAAGGCTCTACACATGGAAATCTCCTGATCATAAAACAAGGAATCGGCTTGATTATATCCTTATGCAGCAAAGGTAGCATTCCAGTGTAATCACAGCAAAAACACTTCCTGAAGCAGATTGTGGCAGTGATCATCAGCTACTCCACATCGTGCTGAAGC